>NC_136472.1:4058763-4296263 GCF_902686455.1 Sciurus vulgaris | reverse complement strand
CATTCATCCATCCATCCATCCATCCACTCATCCATCCACTCATCCATTCATCCATCCACTCATCCATCCACTCATCCATCCATCCATCCATCCATTCTCTCATCCATCCACTCATCCATCCACTCATCCATCCACTCATCCATCCATCCATCCATCCTCTCATCCATCCACTCATCCATCCATCCATCCTCTCATCCATCCACTCATCCATCCACTCATCCATCCATCCATCCATCCATCCTCTCATCCATCCACTCATCCATCCACTCACCCATCCATCCATCCATCCTCTCATCCATCCACTCATCCATCCATCCATCCACTCATCCATCCACTCATCCATCCATCCATCCATCCATCCACTCATCCATCCACTCATCCATCCACTCATCCATCCATCCATCCATCCATCCATCTTCCCATCTATCCATCCATCCTCATATTCATGCATCCTCCCTTCCATTCATTCATTCATCCACCCATCCTCACATTCATCCATCCATCCATCCACTCATCCATCCATCCATCCACTCATCCATCCACTCATCCATCCACTCATCCATCCATCCATCCATCCATCCATCTTCCCATCTATCCATCCATCCTCATATTCATCCATCCTCCCTTCCATTCATTCATCCACCCATCCTCACATTCATCCATCCATCCATCCACTCATCCTTCCATCCATCCATCCATCCATGCACTCGTCCATCCATCCATCCATCTATCCATCCACTCATCCATCATCCATCCACTCATCCATTCATCCATCCACTCATCCATTCATCCATCCACTCATCCATCATCCATCCACTCATCCGTCCACTCATCCATCCATCCATCCATCCATCCATCCTCTCATCCATCCACTCATCCATCCATCCATCCATCCATCCACTCATCCATCATCCATCCACTCATCCGTCCACTCATCCATCCATCCTCTCATCCATCCACTCATCCATCCATCCTCTCATCCATCCACTCATCCATCCATCCACTCATCCACTCATCCATCCATCCATCCATCCATCCATCCATTCCTCAGTCTATCAATTCATTGATCATCAACTGTCTAACTCCATGGAACTCTCCTCTGCACGCCCAGGCCATCCTCAGCTCTGCCCTCCTCAGAGAGGTTTGAAGAATCAATGCTCAGCCACTGGCCTCCTGCAGCAGCAGTTTCAGGAGCTGGTTAGGCTGCTCCCACCTTCTCCCTGAGTGTGGACCTCCTTTGCCCACACCTGCCATGCTCAGGAGTGCAAGGCAGGCTGTAGCCCTGAGTTCTGGAACTGAATCCTCATGATACCCCCAGGTGTGATCAAGGAGGCCCCTCCCACTTTCTGACCCTGGACACAGTCCCCACTCCCGGGACCTCGGGAGGCGACAGAGTAGTACTTTCCTGAGAGAGTTCTAGAGTGGCTGAGGTGGAGCTGCTCCCAGCAAGTTCAGAGCTGTTGCTCATCATGAGACAGGATTGGGGAGAGGAGGTCTGTCCCACACTCCGCCTGGGTCTGCATCTGTGCGATCCTGGGCAAGTAGCCTGCACCGTCTGGGCTTCCTCATCTGTAAAATGGGATAAATATGTCCATGTATGCTATACATTAAGGTAATATTGACATAGATTAAGAGACAATACATGTCCCATTCATATAACAGCCTGGCACAAAACAGGCCGTTATCGACTGCAGTCTGTTGTTTCAGATAGCATAAGCTTTGACTTCCTAAATAGAAAACTCAATTCAGCTGGGCGCAGCGCCCACACCTGTAATCCCAGCCACTCTGGAGGCTGAGGAAGGAAGATCACAGGTTCAAGGCCAAAATAAAAAATAAAACTAAAAACTAAAAAAGGGCTGGGCAGGGAGCAAACTGCTCTCAGCCCTCTAGGGCTCCAGGGCTGCACGCCCCCAAGGGAACAAGGGATTCACCACATCCCCCTGTGCCCTGGGAACCCACAGCCAGGGAGAAGGGTGTTGGAAACCCAAGGGCTGCCAACGGGGCTGGCAGGTGGCCCAGAGACCCTGCCACAGTGACCAAGGGAAAGGAGGCTGCTCCAAGTGCAGCAAGCTGCCACCAGGGGGAGCCAGCACCATGCACGGGCTGCCTAGAGGGAGCAGAGAGGGAGGCGCCCCAGGGCCTCCGAGGGCACCACTCAAGAGGGTCTGTGCGCCTTGCTTCTGGACGCCAAGCAGGCTCCTGCGGGGCTTCGGGGCGGCGGCACCTCCCCTCAGCTCACTGTGCCATCTTAACTCAGCTCCTCAAGACCACCCCTAGAGTGCCGCCTGTGCCCGCCCCTGCTTCTTGTCCACCTGTTGAGGCCAGTGTCTCTTCCTGGAGGTAGTGAGCCCCAGGGGAGGTTCTGTCTCCTGGAATATAAGTGAACCCTGGTCCCTGGACTGTGCAGGGTGCGCATACAGCAGGGGCTCAATAATGAGCCCGAGTCGACGCAGGAGTGGTGCTTACTGCACGGGTAGAGTGCCTTCGCTCTGCCTGCCTCTCCCGCGGGGTGAGGGCTGTGTGGCTGCTGCTGAGGCCCCACGGCCGGGTCCTCGGGGTGTCGGTGAGTGCGGAGCGGCCAGAGGTGCGCCAGGGTGGCCGAGCACAGGTGGCTCACCATCTTCCCGAGACACGGTGCGGCCACGTGCTTCGCCCAGCACACCTGAGGACCAGGTGTTTTACAGAGTTTGGGAGAGAAGAAGGTCACGAGCAGAAGTCGAGGCCCTGGGACAGATGCCAGGTCCTGACTGCAGCCCCCAGGGCGGGCGAGCACTGGAGCGCAGGAGGAGCACCCAGGCCCAGGTCCCAGCACTGGGCTCAGGGGCCCGAGAGTGTGGGCCTTGCAGTTGATCTGCATGTAAGAAAAGGCCTGCCCCGTGGGTGGGTGTGGACCCTGGTCCTCGAGGGGTGCCCCCCATGGATCAGCCAGTGAGAGGGACGAAGGGTCTCCCCAGGCCTCCCGCCCCACAGGAGAGGGGTGCCCGAGCTAACCTCCCGAAGCCCTCCCAGCTGTGCAGGGCCGAGCAAACCCGGCGGCTTCCCACGGGCCCCAGGATTGCAGCGCGCCCACCCCGAGACGCTCGCGGGCGAGGCTTGGCCTGAGGCAGCTCGGGGAGGCATGGTGTGGGGGCAGGGTGGGGGTGGAGGGTGTGCAGCCCTCTCCCCAAATTAAAACATCCATTTTTAAAAACAAGAATCAGCCTGAGGGCTGCCATGCCACAGAGGCTGGTCACAGCTGTCAGAGCATTTGGAAGTGTCCCCAGGTGCTGGCTCTACCAGGCCCATGTTAGGCTGCCTCCTGAGAGGAGGCAGCTGGACAGTCCTGCTTCACTGCTGCTCCAAGGCCTCCCTGTGGACAGAGAGGGACAGATGTGCCCTGGATGAAGCCTTGCCAGGTCCCTGGTGGCATTAGCTGGGCAGAAGCGCATGGCGCCCTGTGACTCTCAGGAGCAGATGACCACTGGTCTTGGGAGGGGCTTGGACAAGGGCCCAAGGCCCGACTGCTCACAGTGTCTGGGTCTTGGGACACTGAGCCCCTCCTGGGGTGGAAGTGGTCTGAGCATTGGAGAAGCTTTGGCTCTGGTCCAGGCAGGGCCCTCGGCAAGTCACCTTAAGCTCTGGACAGGTAGGAGGGGCAAGCCGTTCTGGCAGAGGGAAGGGGTCAGTAGGCAGGGTGACCTGAGGGCTGGAAACCGAGGTGGCCGACAGTTGGAGGCCCGCATTGCCTTGGAATCTCGTGCCTGTGGTGTGGGCCCTCTGAGCAGTGAGAGCTGTGGCTGACGTGGGTCACCATGGTGCCCATCTCACCGGTGTCCCCTCTCAGCAGCACTGCAGTGCTGGTCACCCGTGGGACACACCTTAGTCCGAGGTCACGTGGTTTTCCCCGTGTTCCTTGGTCCTTCCGGTGCTGGAGGCCTGCAGCTCTCCCTGACCCAGCTGCGGAGACAGAAGTGCCTTCTCAAGCCGGGGCCTGGCCATCCACCCCAGAGTGGGACAGTCAACAGCCCCAGGGAAGTGCAGGGAAGTCTGGCCTCTGGTGTCCTGTGCTGAGTCCCAGCTGCAGGCCAGAGAGCAGCTGCCTGCCATCAGGAGGCCCTGGCTGTCCTGCTGAGGGGACATGGCCTGGCCCTGGCCCTTCCTCCTGGGCCCCCCTCCTCAGGCCTGCTGTTCTCTCTGGCCACAGCAGTGATGGGAGGAGAGCGAGGAGGCAGCCTGGCAGGCACCCTGCAGTTTGTGTGCTGTGCAATGACATTGCAGTCCCCTGGCTCTGGATGGCTGAGGACGTTCCAGGTAAGTGGCAGCACGGAGTGTTCAAGGGGCCTTGTTTTCCAGTTTGCAGGGTGACACCTCGTCCCTGATCCTTGCCTGGCCTCGGCCTGGCTCCAGGTTCTGTCTTCCTCCGAGGGCAGTTTGGTACATGGGCCATCCATCCCTCTGGCCCTCCAAGCTGCAGCTGTCCGTGGCTTGGGCTCCCACAAGGTCCAGCCTGCTCTGAAGCCTGTGCCCATGGCCGCCCAGGCCCCTTGGGGCTTAGGTTCTCAGTGGTGGAGTCCTGGCCAGAGGAGGGACCGTGCGGGATGCCCAGCGGAGCCCCGGCTGCTGCCCCAGTGGCCTCCCCATCGTCCTCTCAGACGCTCTGTGCCCGGCTGCCACTCCAGCCCGCTGTCCCCGGGGCAGGGTTGCACTGAAGAGACAGTGCCTGTCCCCGAGGGTGGTGCTCATCCCCGACCTTGGCCTTCCCCTCCAGCCCTGCCTGCCACCCCTAGACCTCCCTGTCCAGTGCAGCCTGCTGCCTCCTGGATTGGGGGCCTTGCTCCTGAATCTCAGGGGACACTGAGCGAGGACTTGCAGATCAAGTCTCTGTCCTCACTTATGCAGGGGAACTGTGTCCCAGGGAGGCTCAGAAGCTGCCCCAGCTGCCGCAGAGTCAGGTTGGGGCTGAGGTCCCCAGTAGCCTCGTCAGCCCGCTCCTCCCACCCACTCCCCATCCTCTGCGGTCACCTGCTCCGCTGGATGCACTCGGCATTATGAACACAGGAGGGAAGAGCCAGCTCCTTACTGGCCCTGGCCCATGTGGCACCAAACAACAGACAGCCTGAGTCATGACGTGAGGAGGCTTCCTGTCACCACAGTGTCCAGGGCCCTTCAGAGCCCAGCCACGGGAGCGTCCGAGCACTCTGAGCTTCTCCCTCACAGGGAAGGAAGAAGGAAAGGGACCCAAGCAGGGAGCTCTCCGCAGGGAGCAGATCTGCGCTGGGCGCTCCACAGGCTCCCTCGGGCCTCCCCGCCTGGCTGACGGGAAGGCGGCTCCGCAGGAGCACAGGGCAGTGCCCCGGCGCTGCGCAGCAAAGCCACTCAGAAGCAGGACGGCTGGCCTCAGCGCCCCTGCTCCCCGTGCATGGCGAAGGGCCCTTCTTCAGGTGTCACGTGGCTGCAGGTGTCTGCTCCAGGCCACGGGGACTCAAACCCTGACGCTGGGCTGGCCAGAAGCAGCAGGTGCTGCTGGAGCTTAGCCTTCTTTCCTGGGCCCTGGCTCCTTTCTTGCCAAGGCCCAGGCGCCTTCCCTGGGGATGCAGGGGTCCCACAACAGGGCCAGGGCTGGGCAGTCCCTGGGTGGGGGTCCTCCCCGGTGTCCACTGTTGTCTCGGGGCCTCCTGCTGGAGAGTGAAGCGCTGGTGGAGACGAGCAGCCCTCCCCTGCTGGTTTAAGAGAGAATTCAAGCTGCAGGACACTGGGCAGCAGAGTGGCTGAGCCTCTGGTCTGTCCCCTGAGTTCTGTGATGTTCACCAGCCCTCGGAGCAGGGCACATGCCCACGCCTGGCCCACCCGGCTCCAGCGGCCACTCGCGCCTCTCAGCAGGCCTCTGCGTTGTCTCTCACCTTCTGGCCCTGTCCTGCCACAGGCCCTCCTCTAAGCTGCCATGCTGGGAAAGTTGTTCCAAAACGCAGCTTTGGGCTGCTCACTTGGGGCACAGGTCCCCGTGCTCTCAGGAAACGGCCCACCCTGAACCGGTTCCCAGGATGAACCCCGGCCACGTCAGAAGGCCGGGCAGAACTGGGGAGAGACCAGGGCTGGGGTGGCAACATCGGGGAGGGCTCAGCCTGCCAAGCCTGAGAGCCTCCTCCTGCCCCTGGACAGGCAGCAGCCGCCCGCGCCCCCTGAGCCTGCGCCACCGCCGTCCTCACGTCGTTGCACGAGCCGCCAAGCGGCTTCCTGGTGACATTCATGTAGCTGTGTAGCCCAGCCCCCAAAGGTTCAAACACACCACCTGACACCGCCTCCTCCTCCTTCAGAGGGGCTGACCACCCAGAATGGGTCAGCTCTGCTCACCTGCTGTCCCTTGCCAGGCGTGGCCCTGCAGACCTCCACCAGCTTTGCAAAGTGGCCACAGGTAGGACCTGCCAACCTGTATCAGGGTGACACCTGCTGGTGGCTCCGAAGCGCAGGGACTTTGGCCCAGCAGTGTCCTTTATGCACTGATGGGGCTCCTGAGGCGGGCAGGCCCTGGGGGCCGACATCCCCCAGGTCCCAGGCCAGCCCCAGAAGCCTCAGAGATGGGTCCGGGGCATGTAGGGCCTAGGATCTGCTTTCAGAACCAGCCCCGGGTGCCGAGGTGCAGCCCTGGGCTCTCACTTGGTGTGGCGCTGATCTTCACAAAGACACAGGCAGCTGGTACCTTCCAAGGCCCACGAGGTGCCAGGCACAGGTCTAGGCTCCGGGCACAGCAGGGCTCCGAGCAGCGCACACTAAGGACCGGCCACCAGCATGCGGGGGCAGCAGGTGTATCCGCCATGGGCCACCTTCACAGGACCGCTGGGGCAGGACCACCATCCTGCTCAGATGGACACGTGGAGGGTGTCCAGCATCTGGGCCCCACAAGGGAGAGGCAGAACCACTAGATTCAGAACCCAGAACCAGCGCCATGCTCTGCAGACCTCACCCAAGACCTCCAGAGGGGGAGGAGGCCAGAGACCACCATGGGATGTGAGTGCCCGAGGACGGCCCTGGGGTCCCTCGTGGCACAAGATGGCACGCTGGGTCTGACTGAGGGAGGGTGGCGGGCAGCCGAGGGCCGCAGTCTACGATCCAGGCTCACCGTCAGGTCTACCAGAGACACCATCTTGCAGAAGGCCCGGGCCAGGCAGGGGCTCCCCCAACCAAACGGCACAGATGGACTGATTGGACAGTGTCCCACGGAAGGCCAGAGAGCTATCAGAGGTGCCGGGCCCTCTGCAAGGTGGGCGAGTGGACGCCCGGAGTCCTCACGCACTTTTGCTGGAGCAGGAGGGGCCAGCGTGACGGCAGACCCCAGGAGGAGGCCGGCTACCGTGGGATCAGGCCACCCCAAGGGGCAGGTGCCACACCTGGGTGATGTCATAGCAGACTACCTGGTCTCTGCCACCACGTGGACACTCACCAAAGGGACCTCACACCCACTTCACAGCTGGCAAAACAGACTCAGAGGACCCCGTGAGCAGAGCGAGGATTCCGCCCAGGCCTTCAGCAGTGACTCGGGTGTCATGTTCGCCGTTGACATCAGAGCTGCCATCCAAGAAGGGCCACAGGGAGGCCAGCCAGCCAGCGACCACAGCAGTGCCCGTCACAGGTACAGAGAAGGACGACTCCTGTCCCCGCCCCGGGGGTTGAGGGTCCAGCGTCAGGCAGGCTGGCTGCTGGGACACCAGCCCCCTCTCGGCTCCAAGCTGGCTTCTCGCGTGTGTCCAACCCGATGTGCAGATGACCCTGAAGCGGGGCCTCGGGCTCCTTCTAGCTGCTGCTCCCACCGGTCTTTGGGGCTCCGTCCTGCTCGTGGGACTCCTGGAGCCAGCACTGCCCTGCCGGGAACCTGGCCTGCGGAGAAGCCGCTGTTTTGGGAGACCCAGCTGGGGACAACTCGCCGCGCGGCAGTGCGCTCCAGCCAGGGGACCAGGAGCCAGGGACCTCGCCACCACTCTGCCCGTCCCCTGTGCCGTGAAAACATGGGCGAGGCAGCACGGCACTCGGAGAGCTGCAGGGGTCGGCCGTGGGAGCCAGGGAGCACCCCGCCAGGGCCACCGCGCAGAGCCCTCACTGACCCGGCCGGTGCAGTCCCCGTCTCAGCTGGAGCTGCTGCTTCTGGAGGGACCAGGGTCTCCCTCAGCCAGCTCCCTTGTCCCTGGGGCGGGCTCGGGCCCCACGGTGGCTGGATGAAACCTGAGCGGGGCGGGTGAGGAGTGGGCCTGCAGACGGCCCGGGCTGTGGCCGGGTGCTCCCGACCGACCGGCCTGGGGCTCTTGCTCAGGGCTCCCTGCCTGGAGTCCCCACCTCTCCTCCCCACCCAGCTCTCCGGCTCACACTGTCCCTGCTGGGTCTTCTGGTCCACTTGAGGTTTTGGTGTCCCCACCTGCCTGCGCAGCCTTGGCCCTGTCTGCGGGGGAGGCTTCTGTCTCACAGAGGAGGAGGATCAAGCTGCCATTAGTTTTCTTCACAAAATGCACCTTGTTGTGAATGGGCCTCTGGGGTGGGGGGGTGACGACGCCCTCATTCAGGCCCAATCAGCGCCTAAGCCTCCTCCAGTCTGTGGAGGCTGGCTGGGCCCAGGTGCCAGCTGGCGCCAGAGCCTGCACGCCACCTCGGAGCAGCTCCTTTGTCCTGCCAGGAGCCCGCCGACCCACTCAGCTAACTGCAGGTCTCTGAAAGTGCAACTTCAATTTGCCCCAGGCCTGTCTCCTCCAGCGTGGCCAGGAGGAGACCGAGTTCCCACACAAGAGCCGGGAAGACTCCAGCTCTCCAGGACACCCAGGCTGCCGCTCATCTGCCTGCTTGTCCCTCAAACCCGCAAACCAAGGTGCCTGCAATCCTGAACAACGTGGCCCACTCTCTCCAGCACTTGCACCCGTGCAAACCTCTGCCTTACTGGGGCTTTGAAAAGCAGCCACGAGGCAGCCAGGCGGCCCTTGGGGACACTGCACCCCTGCCCGGCCCTGCTCAGGTGGGACACACTTGTCCTGGAGGCCCGGAAGAAGCCAGGGACCTGAGTTCACAGGACAAAAGGGGCACAGCCTCTAGAAACATCCATCCCCTCCAAGTCCTCTCTGGGGAAGAGGGATGGCTTAGTTGGTCAGCCATCTGAGACGTCCCGTGGACACTGTGGAGAGCAGCTCTCCTCTGTGCACATTTCAGAGAGAGCACCAGGTGTAGGGGGGCTTCAACTTCCGCTTGGCAGTCTCTGCTCTCTGATCCTGGGGGTGGAGCCTCAGTGTGTCTCTACCCACCAGGGCACCAGGGAGCGCCAGTGCCCAGAGCAGCTGTGGGTCTCACGGTGGCCACCAGGGTGACCAGGTTGGGCACAGAACTCAGGCCCCCGCTCTTGGCTCCTGTCCATCGCCCAGCATGCGCTGGCCTCACTGTGGCAACCCTGCAGACACTTCCCGTGGTCCACCGAGTCCAGCAGGATGGGCTCTGCCCTGCAGCCCTCAACTTGCAGAGGAGCTCAGCCTTTCTGGTCTCATTTGACCAGCTTTTGTCCCAACCCTGCCCGGGGGTCCAGCCAGACCCAGTGAGGGCTGGGCTGAGGGTGGGGTGGGGTCAGGAGGCCTGGGGTCAGAAGACAGTCTTGACTGCAGGAGGGACCCACAAAACTGAGAGCGTGCTGGGCCCCACGGCACAGCCAGGCCTCACGGGACCCAAGATCCACTCTGACAGCACCTTCCAGTCGCCAGAGTTAACTGAGACACGGTGAGCCCCCAGTCACCCCTCGGGCAGGGCTGAGTATGGCGCAGGGGCTGGCTCAGCGCACTGCACTGGCGCTGCTCACCTCTCCTCCCGGCACCCCAGAGCTGGGTTACCAGCCCAAGGAGCCAGCAAGGAGGCAGTCTCTGAACCAGGTGAAGGGCTCGCCACGATCCTGTCTGTACTGGAAGGCAGAGCTGAAATTCACACTCAGTCCCCCTGAACAAGGGCAGCAAAGCCACCAGCCTCTAGGGAACACTGGCGAGAGGGCCAATGGGCCTGTTGCCACCCGCGTCCCTGCTCCTCCATATCCTCATACCAAGACTAGTCCTTGACCGGGGGCCTAGGCCCACACAGAGCTGCCGCTCATGCCCTTGGAGACTGGGCGCATGTGCCAAAGGCACTCAGGGCTTCATCCACCACTGCCTTCAGGTCGAGAAGCCTGACCCCTGTCTGCAGGTGGTCCCCTGCCCCAGCGGCTGACCCCAGGTTTGAGGCCTTATCCTAGAGTGCACAGAATAGTCCTTCCCTTTCTTCAGGAACTGCCTGGAGACCTGGCAGAAATCTGGGCACAGAGCAGGCGTCTCAGCCCCACAACTAGGCAGCTTAAAACCATCACTAGTTCCTTGGTCTTTGGCCCAATGATGTGCTGGGCCCAGCTGGGTGGCTCCTCTGCTGGCCTCACTGGGTTTGCGCCTTCCTCTGTGGTCAGCTGGTGGTCAGTGATTTCAGAGCCAGGTTTGATGGTTGCTTGCTGACGGGCTGATGGTCAGGTGGAGTTACTAGGGGTTCCTGGAGGTTCCTGAGCCTCATCTCTCACTATGGCATGGTCTGGCTGCATTTCCGAGGTCAGCGAGAGCCAGTCCAATGGGTGAGCACTTCTCAAAGCCTCTGCTTGCTTTGTGCTTGCTCACCTGCCATTGTTCAAGACTAGCCATGTGACCAGCCCATGTGCAAGGCATGGGGACCCCCACCATCAAGCACATGGGCCCACTGGTGCATCTGTGGCAGGAGGTGCTCTGTGCTTTCCAGGGTGTCTGCTGCCTCTCCCTCCTCCCAGGAACAACTCCTGTCCTGACCATGACAGTCCCGTGGTGCAGTGGTCTGATTTCCGGGGCTTCTCCTCCTCCTGCGGTGGCTAAGCTCCCCAGGCAGGAACACAGCAGCTGTTTTGCTTCCCTGGCCCCTGGAATAGGGTCTAATGAATGCTTACTGGTGTTTATTAAAGTCACTGAGTTTGCTGAGATGGATTGGAAGTGAAAGTGGCTGCAGGTGAGCAAGGTGTTAATTAGACCCAGGATCTGGAACTCCAGATGGCAGAGGGGACTCAGCCTTTAGGAAGCATTCTCGCAAACCCATGTCAGTGTGACTGGCTGCCCCCAACATCCTGCCCAGCAGAACTTACAGATCACAGGTGGGCCAGGCTCTGACCTGGCTTGGGGCACAGGCCTTTGGAGAAGCTACTGGGAATGATAAGTTTCTCCCCAGAACATGCCCACCCACCTGTATCAGTTGGGGCCCAGCAGCAGAGAGCAAGGCATCCCCCAAGCTGGTCGAGGCAGAAGGCAGGATTGCATGACCCGGAGCAGGGTCATCTGGGGGAACCAGGTGATGCTGAGCAAGTGCTAAGGAGTGACATTGAACACAGACACAGCTCCCTCTTCACCAACCGGAAACCACCTGCTCGGCTGGGAAGCTGGTGTGCCACCCCCAGCTCCAGGGTCTGCTGCCACTGCCCCCGTCACGGGTCGGGAGACAGCACTCCTGGACTCCACCCAGAGCCGGATGCTGCTGTAGGAAGGCTGGGCTCCACCTGGTGTGCTCACCGGCTGGTCGCCCGGCCATGGGGCTGAGCCCGCCTCTGTGTGGGCCAGTGTGCCCATAGGGCCAGGCAGCCGGTGCACGCGGGAAGGCTGGGTGGGGGCGACGCCCCTCGCTCCACCAGGCCCTGGAAGACCAGCACCGCACGCCCCGGTCCCGTCCTGAACCGCAGGCAGGGCATGTGTTGTTGATGGGCACCGACTTCCAGCTCACCTGGGAAGCGGCGTCTTCCTGTTTGTCTCTTCTCTGAGCACGCGATTTCTCTCCGTTTGCGTCTTCTCCAGAAGTTCATGGTTTTCTTAACGCAAGCCCCACGGTTTCTTGTTTGATTCTCCTCTAGGTATTTTCCGTCACTTGCTATTCTTTTCTCCCAATGCTACTTTCTAAACACTATTTCTAGAAATATCGATGATGTTAGCATAGGTCATGTCGCGTAGGGTGATTCTAGCTCCCAGGGGATTTAAAAACTCAATCAAACGTATGTGTGATACAAAGGGACTGTGTGTAGATGGTGACCTTGTTAAACTGGGCGGGCGGCCTCAGTTGTCCTCCTTTCCACCTGCTTGTGCCCTCCATGGGGAAGCGTCGTCGAACCTGCCGAGGTGTGATGGACTGACAGATCTGGCTCCATGAGAATGTTCTAGGCCAGACTCTAAGGGAAATGACTAAACAGACTCCATTCTGCTCTGAGACTCCATGTTATGTAGGAAATAAGCTTCTCCCATGGGAACACCCCGCCTCTGTGCCCATCATCAGTTACATGGTGTGACATGTTTAATAATATACAATGGCAACTCCTATGTAGTAAAGAATTGCTCTCTTTTGATTCCTATTGCTCCTAAACAATGTACCATGTGAACAGTGATTGTGTGGGTGTTAGTAACCATTCTTCAGTTTGTACCTAGGTAAGGGTCATTCTGACCCACTGCCCCCTCTGTTGATGATCTCATGATGTTAATGTGTAATTTCGAATCACAGACACTTAGGATTGATGTGATTTTTGGTATAAGAACCCCTACAACCCTGTGGTCGGGGCTGTTCTTCCAATAGCCATTTTTTGGGGCATTGTGTGAGACAGTCAGCTGGCCAGCTTAATAAAGACTCTCAAATTTGGACTTCTCAGTGGTGATCGGTCTGTTCTTAAGTTGCGCCCCATAACATATGGAGGCCCCAGCGAGAGCCTTGCTGCCTGGTGGGTAACCACCGCTCACCACTGACCTGGAAACTCCTGCGGAGGGGAGAGGCCACAGCGCTGCTCCCAGGGGAAGGCCTCTGAGAGACGTTCCTCAGTCCCAGGCTGCACGGTCTGTGGAGCCCCAGGACTGGACTAAATTCTCCAAGAGAATCACCTGTTTCTGCACCCCTGGGGGACCGGTGAGTCTGTTTCTGGCGGATCCGCATCTGGGGACTCTGAGGAAGGCTGGACGCAGCATTACTTCCCTAGTCCGGGACTGGCAAGACGTTGCTCAGTCCCTCTGGTCTGGAATCTGGAGTGGCCACTCCTCCGTGTCTTGGTGTTTTACCTGTTCTGTGTTTGTTTGTCCTTTTCTGTTTTTTGTTGCCCTTAAGTGTAAGCCTGGGTCAGTCTCCCTCACGCCAGTCATGTGCTCCCCTCCAGTGCATGTTAAATAATTTCCAGGAATTCCAGAAGAGGGCCAGTGACTGCGGAACCCGCTGCGATGTCTTTTCTCTCTCTAAATTCTGTGAGAGAGAACGACCAACTTTCGACGTCTGATGGCCCCCTGAGGGTACCACCAAATTGTCTTTGGGCAGCCTGAACAATCTGATCAAATGTTGTATAGTCAAATTTGGAAAAAAAATGGTTAAAAAGGTTTTTAGCCATGTTCATTGAAGCTTACATTAAAATATAAACTGCTGCCAATAGGAACTTCCAACTATTGGAGTTGGTCCATCAAAATGCCAGGCTAAAATTCTGATGGCTGCCATCCAAAGGGAAACCGGTTTAGAACAAGACCCCAACCTGAGGGGGCTCTCCCAGGAGGCCAATGGAAGCAGCTCCCTTGCTGTCTCTTCAGGAAACTCCTTCAGGAAGGGATAGGGCACAACCTTGTCTATATTCTCTTAATTCTTTTTCATCTCAGAATGGAGGCAAAAAAAGACTTTTAAAATTCTATTTTTTTTTGAATTCATAATTTCGATCTGGTGCACCTAAGTTAATTTTTAGTAAGACCTATTTTATCCAAATATAAAGTTTTCTTAATGCTCTGTTTCATTCAGAGGCCAGTTTACAAGGGTTAACTCTCAGTCTAATGGGTTTTAAGAAATAAGCTATAAGGCCTTTGTCCATCTGTTTACTGTATGTATATGTACACCGGTGTATTGTCATGTCTGCATATATTTGGTACCAAAATTGACATATGAGCTCATAAATTAAAATTTTAAAAAATGGATCCAAATGCTTTTGATTTACATGATTTAAAAGGTTTTTAAATTGGGTAAACAAAAATATGGCTTTCAAGTTACTAATACAGTTTTGTTTCTAGGTGGTCAAAAATAATAAAATATTAATTTTATAAAATGTCTAGTACCCATTGTTTCTAGGTTTTTCTTCAACAGGAAAGAAATGACTAATATGGCTCAATACAATTTTCTGGATATCTTGGTTTTTAAAAAATAACTAAATATTGATTTAACGTATATGGGATTGATCATGGATGTGTTTGGTTAAAAAGTTAAAATGCTAACTGTTAAATGTAACATCAAGTACTCTACTCCCTAAATTCCACAAGGTAACATACTTAAAACATTTTTGGTGTTTTCATAAATTGGTAAATAAAAAAGGATTTAAATTTATTTTATGTTATCACTGAAAACATGGTTACTAAATGTCTTAGCAGGTATTATTCTATATAAAGGGTCCAAAAGTTTCAACTGTATTTAAATAGAATTCTATAAGTAACAAAGAATTCATCGGATTAAAATGGAGTAGTTTATCTCAATATAGAAATTTATAAGGGTTGTTTCAGAATATAAATTTTAAAAAAGGGAATCAACAGATTAAAACATTACAAGGTTTTAGATATAAAAATATATTTAATAAAAAATGTTTCTAGATAAAAAAGCCTTTATGTGATAAAATAAGGCTGTAATACATATAAGTAAACAACAAGAGTGTCTAAGTGATTAAAAAATGTTAATTAAGAGTAAATTTTAAAAGGTTTACATGTATATGTAAGTAACACAACAGTTAAAACTATTCAAGGTTTTTTCCTAAGGTCAAATATTAATGTACATAAACCAAATTTCAGTCTATATGCTAAAATGACCAATAATTCTGAAAGCATTAATTTATTCTTAACATTGTATCTGTTAAGTTTTATTCTCTAGAACAGCTAGTCTTAAAAATTGGGGGTTTGTACAATTCTGGTTAAACAGCAACTGTTATTTTAGAGTATTGTACTACATTACAAAGTCTAAATTTTCTTTATTTTTTTTTAAATTTATTTATTTTTTTATTGTAAACAAATGGGATACATGTTGTTTCTCTGTTTGTACATGGCGTAAAGGCATACCATTTGTGTAATCATAAATTTACATAGAGTGATGTTGTTTGATTCATTCTGTTATTTTTCCCTTCCCCCCACCCCTCCCATCCCTCTTTACCCTCTATACAGTACTTCCTTCCTCCATACTTGCCCCCCTCCCTAACCCTAACTCTAACCCTAACACTAACCCTTCCCTCCCCCCCATTATGTGTCATCCTCCACTTATTAGCGATATCATTCGTCCTTTGGCTTTTTGAGATTGGCTTATCTCACTTAGCATGATATTCTCCAATTTCATCCATTTGCCTGCAAATGCCTAAATTTTCTTTAAAAGTTAAACATGGTTAATAAAAAAACATCAGTGTAATTTGATTCTATTATTCTTACTCATATATTAAATGTGTTCATATCTTCCAGGTATGCAAGTCTTCACAAGGTTTAAAAGAACATTTTATCAAACTGGTGTTCTCCACCTAAAGTTGTAATGGTAATTTTAAACTTATCAGAATAAGAAATTTTATTGGGGATTTATTTATATCATTTAGTGTTCTGTAACTGGACTTGAACCTTATGTTACCTTCCGCACTGGGATAAAAATGTAAATGTATTTCTAAAAGATAATGAGAGCCTGATATGTTTAAAAGTTGATATCATGAAACAGGAAAAACATTTTGCCACTTTACTAAACAAAAGGAAAGTTAAAAGCTCTCTCAGCTTTCTTTGATTCATGTTTTAGGTATAATATCATACTGCTTTACCTAAGATTTATGAAGAGCCCCACCTTACCTGAGATAAGGCTCTACTTCCTACCTTACTATATGTTACAATGGCTCCAAAATAGGTCAGAATTCAGCTCAAAAGTTATATTCTAAAGGTTGATTTTTTGTTATAATTCCATTTTGTATTTTCCTTGTAAACTCTGTAACTTTTTACTGATTAATGTTTTACAGAGGTACTGCTTCAAGAACAATCTAAATTAATTTGTGATAATAAGTCATCACCTATAGGACAGATCATATAGACCCCAGTTTAATAAAAGTTGGTAAATAACTATAAAGTCATAGACATTAAAGTTAAAACCCAGTACTCTTACTGTATAACTGGTGAAACTGACTTGCTGGATGTTTAAGATCAAAACCTAAAGATTAAGATTAAAATAAAGAGGTCAAGAGAATCAATATTTTGCTCTTGCCCTCAGAGTCAGCCTAAACCCAGGAACAAGAGAACTTCTCTAAGGAGCTTTGCAACTCTGGGCCATACAACCTTCCGATCAGGGAGACTGATGAGACCACTAGAGGATGAAAAGCCAATCAGTGCACCTGCTGTAGAGGAGGGTCCTTGGGAAAGGGAGACATCCCTAATGCTTCCAAAGGAAGCCACCTCCTCAAGGAGACCCTACCAGGTGAATGGCACTAAAGGAGCTAAGAAGCTGCTCTGGGAACTCAGCTGACTCTTAACAGCAGATAGGAACAAGGTCAATTTGACCAGCTTGATCTTAAATACCTAGCAAAAACAGTTAAAACCAAAACACAGTCATTCCTGGACTAAAACTAAACAAAAGTTATTTTAATGTAACAAGATGTACACTTTTGGTAGCCCCCCCCCCCCCGCCCTGCCAAATAAGTAAGACTAGAGGTAACAAAAAATATTCTTAGACAAAAATGCCTGATAACTATCAAGAGTAACTGCCAGAGTTATAAGTTTTTAGTCAGTTAAGGCCTGCAGATCATCCTAACCTCCAGTACAGGTAGACTTAATTAATGTTTGCTAGTATGGTTCTCTAACCCTAAGTAACAAAAACAAAGGGATCTCTACTAAACAAAAAGATCATGCCAGTAAAAAGATACTTTACAAAAATCAGGTGACATTAACTTAACTAAATGTTGTGCTTACATTCCTGATATCTCCGACAGTGTTAAAGATTTACGATTGAGGCCTTATCATCTCCAGCCTTGTTAGACTTTGTTAGGCCTTTATATGGGAACAACCTCTCAGCTCTTCCACCTCCTGGTAAGAGATTATTAATTTCTATCAGCTTCATGATAGTTATTGACATGTTCCAGATGCTATTTATTTTGCACTCATGGTTTTTTGTTTCTTTCATAGAACAAGACTTTTACCCCTAGAAGGGAACTTTTTACTGCTTGCCCCACCCCACATTGCCCCCTCTCAGCTTGAAGCAGCAAGAGTGGTCATCGCCCTTTTTCCTTACAGCAGTAAAGAGTCCCTAAAATTAGAGGGGTTATAATAAAAATTTTAAAAAGACAGTCAATATAGATGGGTAAATTGGGTTAAATCACAAAAATAAGGGCCAGTTTGGTTCCAGAAAGTTGAAGGCAAATGACATCTGAGGATTAAAAGGTTAATGCTTCCAGAGCCCTTCCTCCACCCTTACCAAGAACCTGCTCCTGTTCTAACCTGTTGTTAAGTCTCTCCAACAGGTTCAACTTATGAGAAAACCAGCCCCAAGAGACCACTGATTTCCAACACCCATTTCAGTCAGAAGACTATGTCTACGTCAAATGGTTCCAAAAAGGACTAATGCCCGGCTAAAATGGAGGGACCTTACTCACAACATGGACTCATCACATCTGAGTCAAGACAACAGAAAAATGGACAGCCCTCAGAGACCCCAACCACCATCTAAAGATAAGACTGAAAAAAATGTTAAACATGTTTTTCTCTTGCTTGGACTATGTTAGGAATAACTCTGTGCTTAACCGTTCAACTTTTTGAGATTGCCAAATGGGCTAAATTCTGTATACTATTATGATGGGGAGGGATAAAAGGAACATATGGGGCTAATATCTAAACAAGCAGCCCCTGTCTTAGTTCCCCTCCTAGTGGGAATAGGTATAGCGGGCTCCACAGCTGTAGGAACCACTGCCCTGATTACTGGAAACCAGAATTTCAAAACTTTAAGTAGACAAATAGATTTGGACTTAAATATGTTAGAGATAATCCAGTCTGTTAAGCTAATGGGGTTGCACACTCACTACAATCACCTGTGCACTACTAATGAATCAATGATTTGATTATGTACATAAAATCAGTGGGGAATGTGATGGGCTGACAGATCTGGCTCCATGAGAATGTTCTAGGCCAGACTCTGAGGGAACTGACTACACAGACTCCATTCTGCTCTGAGACTCCATGTTATGTAGGAAATAAGCTTCTCCCATGGGAACACCCCGCCTCTGTGCCCATCATCAGTTACGTGGTGTGACATGTTTAATAATATACAATGACAACTCCTATGTAGTAAAGAATTGCTCTCTTGATTCCTATTGCTCCTAAACAATGCACCATGTGAACAGTGATTGTGTGGATGTTAGTAGCCATTCTTTAGTTTGTACCTAGGTAAGGGTCATTCTGACCCACTTCCCCCTCTGTTGATGATCTCATGATGTTAGTTTGAATCATAGCAACAGACACTTATGATTGATGTGATTTTTGGTGTAAGAACCCCTACAACCCTGTGGTTGGGCTGTTCTCCCAATAGCCATTTTTTGGGGCACTGTGTGAGACAGTCAGCTGGCCAGCTGAATAAAGACTCTCAAATTTGGACTTCTCAGTGGTGATCAGTCTGTTATTAAATTGAGCCCCATAACAGAGGGTATGGCTGTTGTTGTTTGCTTGGTGCTGGGGACAGGGCCAGGCAGCATCCGCCATCCAGCCGCACCCCAGCCCGCTCTGGGACGGGCACCATGGGCTTTTGTGAAGGTTACAGTGTTTGAGAAAGTGTGTACGGTCGGCATCTGCCTGTGCTGCGTTTGCAAAGGCCCTGGCTGCATGAAGGATGGCCACCGTCCTCCGTGCTAGTCAGCTTACTGAACATCAAGGTTGGTGGCTGTGCCCAGGCAAGGACTTCAGGATCCAGCCTCCTCTTCTCACCCTCCATCCTCAACCCATGGCCTCCAGTCGGCTGAAGGTTACCTGCACTCCAGCCAGCAGAGGAGGGCTGCAGGTGGGCAGTGGGGACCCACCCTGTAAATACTGGACCCCATTCCTCTCACGTGATATTCCCTGATTAGATCCCAAAGCCTGGCCCCCCTAACTGGCAGGAACAGGGACACATCGTCTCACTCTGGGCCCAGCAAAAGGCAGAACAGATCTGATGAGCAGAGCCACCGCCTGCCTCTCCTGGACTGTCCAAATTCTCTGCGTCCTTGCTAGAAGTCTTCCTGCTTGTCTTAGCAATTACCAAAAGATGCTTATTACCAATGCCCACTCCTGGGCTGGGGCCTGACTCCTTCCCAGCACCGCAAACCAAACCAAACCAACCCCACAGTGGTGACTTTCGATTTCTTAGGGTGCACCTGGTTAGTGTTTTAGAATTTTATTATTTGGTTCATATTTTTATTAAAGTTACATATGTACATAGCCTAAAGAGTCAAGTTACTTTTAAAAACTGGCTAGAGAGAAACCGAGCTGGACTCGGGCTGCTGGCTGCTGTCAGAATCGCTCCGTCCTGCAGCACGTGCCCCTCCTGCACCGACACTTCTTCCTGCCTGGCCTGCGTCTCTGCTGGCTGGAGGGTGCATCGCAGGCGATCCTGGTGGCTGCCAGCCCTTCTCACTTGCCATGAATGACTCCCGCCTCCCCCAGGGCAGCACCCCTGGCGCCTCCAGGCCAAACCCCTCCCACACCGAGCGCTTCGTCCTGGGGTCGAGTTTGGGTTCGGTTCAGTTTCATTGTCCGAGAGGAGGGTTTGATCGCTTCTGCTCTTGCTTCTAAGCAAGAGCCTGCAGGTGGCCAGCTCCTAGGTCCTCCGTGGAGCGTCTCATGAGGGTCTCCTATGTGTCTGGCTGCACTCTTCAGCGCACGGGCACAGGATTTAGGGCTGGTGGTCCTCTCCCGTTTTAAGGACCTCGGTCCCCCACCCAGGGCTGCTGTTGCTCATGCTGGCAAAGCCCGTCTGTCCCACCCGCGCTGTGCTCTGCAAACCTCCTGCCGCTTCTGCTGCCTCCCATCTTCTCCTCTTCCTTAAGCTGCACTATGAAGCTCAGTGGTGCCTTGGGCTCTGCCTGTCTGATCGACGTGGAAGAGCGCGTCCCGTCTTCCGTCTGCGTCTGCTTTTCATTTGGATGCTCGTGTTCTGACACGTCCCTTCCTGTGCCTCTTGTTCTTCCGTCTCTCATCACCCTGGACTCTCCCTTAGGTTTTCCATTATCCAGAGTTTTGAGAATGCGAAGTCCGGAAGCTGGAGGCCGCAGTCTTATCCCGCGTTGGCCGGAGGGGCGGCGACGGGTGACTGTGGAAGCGGGCGGCAGGTGGGAAGGTTCCGCTGACAGCCTTTCCACTCCACTCTGCCAGTTTGTCCCGTGATAATGTTAGTGGCCGGGAAAACGGTGTCCAGCAGTCTGCTGCTTGGCAGCCATTAGCCCCTCATGTGAGGTCCACTTACAATTCCCCGGGGAGAATGTATCCCTACTCCGCGCCAAGGCCGTGGGCAGGTGCTGTCTCCTGGACGCCGCTTCACTGACAGCGTAGCGGCCTGAGGACTCGGCTTGAGCAGGTCTCCCTCCATCTCGCCCTCGGCAGCCTCAGAGCTTCCCCGTGTGGGCGCTGAGCGCTGAGCCGCTGAAGGACGCCTCCTGCTCTCCGCCCCGAGACAGACACCCAGAGAAAGGAGGGGGGCTGGTCTTGACAGTGCATGTGTTTCTGCTCCGGGTTTTAACCCCATTGTTTATTTTGACTGCATTTTATTGTGAATTCTGCTAAGAACTTGCAGGACAATTTTTGTGTTTTTTCCGGTTTTCCTCGATTTTTTGATCCGTGGGATTCGATTGTCTTGTCTGAAATGTTTCTGGACTCCCAAGTCAGCCTGCGCAGCTCTGCAGTTCGGGTTCTGCTGGGGCAGGGCGAGGGGAGCGCCGTTCCAGAAGGCCGTTTAATTCTGATCATCTCGGAAAACTTTTGCCTTCCCTTGAACCCCAAGACTGCCCTCTCTCTTCTATTTGTTTATTATTTGCTTGGTGGACATCGCGGGGCAGAGACAGGCATAGGATGCTGCATGGTCCTGGGCACCAGGTCCCCGCTGGCTGTCCCCATCGTCCCCATGCCCGCTCCCTCCTCTCTCCGGGAAAGCGCTCGCTTACTGTTTGACACACACCCTGGAAGTCTTGCGTTCCTGGTAAAATGCGTGCTGTGCTTTTACTTTGCCTCAACAGTGCCATACCATCAATCCCATCTGCTTTTAACTTAAAACCCAACACAGATTTAAGACCCGTCAGCTCTCCCGTGCGTGTAGACTCCAGTGCTTTAACGGCTGCGTGGAGTTCGAGGGTTGGTATCTGCCAAGCAGTGCTTACCAAGCCTCCCACCAAGGGTGCTCGGGAGCTCCTTGCCCAGGTGAGAGGCAGCAGGGCGGGTGGCTGGAGTGGACGCGGGGGCAGAGAGCGGGACGGCCGAGCCCCTAGAGCTCTCCGGCAGGCCCTGCCAGAGCGGGTCCGGTCCTGCGGCTTCTCTGCGAGCTTGGGCATGTGCTCCAGGCCGCCTCCCCAGCAGTGGTCAGACCCTAACCGGCCCTGGCCCTCTCCCTCCGTTTGTCCTTCCCAGCTTGCAGAATCCAGGCCTGCCACACCCGGAGGACCTACCCGTGGGCTTTAGCATCAGTTAGAATTCTACTGTCTCCAGGGATCTTTCTCTTGGGGGTTGCGATTCGTGCCCCTTTCAGTCAGCTCTTTAGCCTGTGGCTAAATGATCTGACCCGCACAGTTGTGGAGGAGAAAAGGTTTATTTGCCGGCTCACGGTCTCAGAGGTCTCAGTCTTAGTCCATAGAAGGTCGGCTCCATTCCTCGGGGTTCCAGGTGAGGCTGAACAACAAGGCAGTAGAGGGTGGCAGAGGGAAGCAGCTCACGTCACGGCGATCAGGAAGCAGAGCGAGTCACTCCACTTGCCAGAATCGGACACATACCCGAAGCCACGCCCCATTCCCCCCTCCTCCAGCCACACCCCCACTTCATTAATCCATCAGGGATCAGTCACCAACCTGGCTAAGACTCTTACAACCCAGTCAGTTTTCCTCCGAACCTTCCTGCATTGTCCCACATGTGAGCTTTTGGGGGACACCTCTCTTCCGAGTGCTGTCCGCCCGGTGTCTGGAAGGCTGTCCACGCTGCCTGCCTGGCTTCTTCCCTTCACTCACCCAGTCATTTGCTCAACTTTCTAAGCCTCCTGGTGAGTCAGTGCTGGCCATAATGGTGACACCAAGTCCCTGCCCTTGGGACCTGCCATCCAGCAGGGGACAGACAATTCCCAGAGCCAAACATATGCTATGTTGGGGCAAAAAGTTGTGAAGGCCAAGCACACAGGACACAAAGATGGGGCTGTTTGGGGCAGGATCACAGCCAGGGACCAGCCCCGCCCAAGAAAGAGATTTTCCCAGAGCCCTGAGGGTCTCAGGGAGCAGGTGGTGGAGGAGTGGGCCCATGTGCCAGAGGGGCTCTGCACCGGCAAGGCCAAGGCCGAGGGAGGCTGCATGCTCCTGGAGCTGCACAGAGGACAGTGACAGGGAGCTGGGCTGACATCACAGAGCTGGCAGCCACGGGTCCAGCAGAGACTCCAGAGAAAGGCTCTACCTCTTCTTCCTGGGTGAGAGGCCACTGCAGGACTCTTGGTAAAATGTCATGAAGCTCCCGTCTTAACCTCTGGGCACACTGTTGAGTGACATTAAATAAGGCCATCCACCTTCAGAACTTCCTCGTCCCCCCAAACTGAAGCCCTGTTCCGTAAACACGATCCCAGCCTCCTCTCTGCCTCCATGAGTCTGAAGACTCCCGGGGCCTCTGCATGGACTCCTGTGGTCCCGTCCTGTGTGTGGCTTCGTCCTCAGGTCTTCCAGGCTGCAGGAGAGTCCGAGTTCCCTTTCTTCCCCCTCTTCCTTGTGATGGTGGTATTATTCGAGCCCAGGGCTGCTCCACCACTGAGCTGCACCCCCCGTTCTTCTCAGTTTTCCTTTTGAGACAGTCTGGCTCAGCTGCTGAGGCTGGCCTTGAACGGGCCATTCCCCTGCCTCAGCCTCCCGAGTCGCTGGGATGGCAAGCGTGTGCCACGGCACCTGCCTGCTCTCTTCTTCAGGCTGAGTGATATGCCGCTGTCTGGACAGACCACATTTCCTTCATTCATCCGTCAGTAGACCCGGCGGCCTCCACCTCTGGCCACTGCAAACATCGCTGCTGTGAGCACAGTGTGCGGGCATCTCTTCGAAGCCCTGACTTCTCTTGTTCCAGGTACACACCTCCATGGGGACCGGCTAGATCACACAGTATTCTAGTCTTAACTTTGCAAGGAGCCACAGTACCGTTCCCAGCAGCCCCTCGCAGCCCCCAGGGGGATATCCCCACATCCCCATGAGGCAGGGAGCGGCTGCCCTGGAGGGTGAGATGGGTCCTCCTGTGTCCTCAGGACCCGCAGCCCAGGAGAGACATCATCCCACTGTGTCCTCGAGAGCTTTCCAGCTACATGGTGAAAGCTGGGACCTGTTCCCAGGCCGCCACAAAACCAGGCAGAGGCCCTTGTGGGGGACGGCAGTGCTGGGTGGTGGGGCTGAGTCCTAGAGAAAGTTCGAAGGTTCTTCCAAAGCAGGCTGTGCTTCCAGCACACTGTTGCCAATCATGATAGGTTTTGCAAAACAGAAAGCGTCCTCCCCAGGAGCGCAGTGTGGAGCTGGAGAGCCACATCTGACCACCTCCCCAAGGTCAGGTGAAGTGGCAGGTGATATAAGTGTAAGCTTGAGGGCAGGGCTGGTGGCCACACAAAAGTGGGCAGAAAGGGCCGAAGTGAGCTTTATTGGAAATTCCCAGCCCCCGGGGTACAGGTCAGGTAGGGAGCCAGAGAAAATTGCACGTGGCCCTGCTGCCCGGGGTCTTTCTATGGCGGAAGAGGCGGGGGTCCTGCTGAGTGACAGGTGGAGGTAAGGGTCAGTGGAGGTTCCCTGCCCCTGTTTGGTCGCTGTTTGGCACGCTGCCCGCTCCTCAGGCGTTTTGCTCTCTCGTACACCTGCTCAGATCCCGACCTAATAAGGAGTGGGCAGGTGGCTGGAGGTGGCCAGCGTTCTGCACAGGAGGAATCCACCTTCATGGCTCTTCTGGGAACACGTGTTCAGAGGGTGGTGGAGGCAGGGGACCGGAGGTGGAGCTCTGGGCCTCCGCACGCCAGGTCACCATGGGATACCTGTGCAGACCCAAGTGAAGAGTGGCGGTTTCAACAGGAATGACCTTCAGGTCTCTGGAAAGTGACCTCAGCACCCTCCGCCATGGTCACCGCAGGTCAGAGGTGTCATCTGCCTCAAAGCTCAGCTGCGAGACCCTCAGAACCAGTGACTCGTGACGCCGACTGGAAGCACGTAGCCCAAAGGGGAGGACCCGGAGGTCTGTGCAGGATTTCCCTCAGCTTCAAAGGTGGACGCCTCTGTGACATGGGCCGCAGCAGGCGTCCAGGTCACCCTGGGCATTCTGGCTGAGTGGCGCCCCACATGGCTGCTGCGGGAGGCAGCTTTGGGCCTCGGGGAGGGTTCCTTTCTCTCCTGTGTCTCCCTGGTCCTGCCCCTGGCACTCGGATCAGATTCACTTACACATTTAAGCTCCCTGTGGCCACCTGGGTAACCTCGATCCCGCAGATACCTGCTCCGCCCCAGTTCCCGCATCCTGGAATCAGCTCTGGGGCGGGCTCGCCGCAGCACCACAGGACCTGACCCTCCCGGTGCCGCGCCCCTCCCACGTGCGCTCTGGGCCCCCGCCCGACTGCTTTCATGCCCCCAGAGCTTCCGCACTGTCCCCATGTGGGTGCGTCGGGCCTGGCAGGGGCACCTGCCGGCCTCTCGAGCTGTGCCCCATGCCCTTTCTGGCTGCAGCACTGCACTGCTGGGGTAGGACGCTGCCGTGGTGTCTGCCTAAGCTTCCCACAATGCAGCCCCACTACCTCGGATGAGGTCCTGGGGTCCTTGTGATGGCATTAAGGGTTTATAAGAGGATGAGGAGGACCCGTCTCTCCATGCGATACCCTCTGCCATGTCATGAGGCAGCCCTGGCCAGACACTAGTACCACTCTTGGACCTCTCATCCAGAAACAGGAGCCAAATAAACCCCCATCATTTCTAAAGGACCAGGCCTTGGGCATTTTGTTTCAGCAACAGTAAATGGAGCCAGACCCCCTCCCCATGGACGAAGACAATGCTGCTGCAGAGGCTCTGCCAGCACGTCCCAAGTGTGGGGCTGCAGGAGGAGCCCTGGCCACCCCAGGGCACAGCCACAGGCATGGGAAGCCACCTGTTTGTTGGGGCTGAGTCAGGGGTGTGTGCCGCTGTCCCAGCTGGGAGGCGGGAGGGAGTTCACGAGGAGACACAGCATCCCTCGTTGGCCTATTTACCGGCGGCCGGGGAGGAAGGACCTCGCGTGTGAGCGGGCTCCACAAGCTGACCCACTCTGACCTGGACCTGGGTGGGTGGCACAGGCAGGGCCCTGGCAGTCACATGTCAGATGCTTCTTCTGCTGACGGCGGAGAATCCCATGTCCTTGTACTCTTTGTTGGTCACCCACATTTCCTCGAACGTGGACAGCGAACACAGGATGGAGCCACCCACCCAGGCACCGTACTTGGCGTATGGAGAGGTGTACACCTGGAAGGTAGAGGCAGTGCAGAGGGGAGGGGAGGGGAGGGGAGAAGGCCTGTCAGTCCACAGCTCTACAGGGACAGCTGCTTCCACAGGCTGGGCTCCTCCTGGCAGGCGGGCTTTTCCATGGGTTGGTACTCTTGAGCAGCTGGCACCTCCTTCCAGCACCCTCACCCTCAGCAATGGGGAGACACAGGAGGGCACCTTCTAACCTGGGCCCCTCCTGGCAGACCTGTTCTGAGGGGAAGCTAGCGGTCCCTGACCTTCACTCCCAGCCCACTGACCCCACCCACAACCACATCCAGGGCAATCCCTTCCCCAGGGCTCCGGCCTC
The DNA here is from genome assembly GCF_902686455.1 of Sciurus vulgaris. Classification (NCBI taxonomy): domain Eukaryota; kingdom Metazoa; phylum Chordata; class Mammalia; order Rodentia; family Sciuridae; genus Sciurus; species Sciurus vulgaris. The sequence continues at coordinate 4,270,275 of NC_136472.1, read as the reverse complement.
CTCCCCTCGTCCCTGAGCTCTCCGAAGTGCCTCCGTGGCTCCTGCTCTAGGAGAGCGGGACCCCCCTCACCCACTGGTCGGGGGGGGCCGCTGAGGCTCAGGAGGGTCAGGGTCACTGTCGAGGTCGGGCCTGCCACCCTCAGGTCTCACTGACGTCCTGCAAGGCGCAGGGCTTCTGGCAACAGCTTGGCTGCTGTCCTGAGACATGGGGGTGGGGCAGGCTCCAGCGTCTGCACGGGAAGCTGGGGCTGGGGATTCAGGTGCAGCGGGGAAAGTCAAGTTGAGCTCTCAGCCCGTCCCTGACACCTGCTGGCTCTGTCGCCCACAGAACTGCCCGGCTTGGACCCGTGGCTGGCCTCAGTGAAGAGGGGTATCACGTTGATTTTAAGGAGGGAGAAAGAGGGTCCGGGAGAGGGGTTGCATGTTTCAGGTGGGTCCTTTGGGTAGGGAACAGGCCATGCCAGGCACCCGGGGCCTCGGCTGCTTTCTTCTGACCGGGGACGAGTCCACTCCGCCTGCATCTTACCCAAACACACTAGAGCCAGACCCTGGGGGCTGTGTGCATTAAGAAGAAAGCAAGAGTACCCATGGAAAACGTGGCCGAGGTTGGAACAGGCGACCACAGAAAGGCGCTTTAAAACAGAAGGAAGAAAGAGCAGGACAGTACTTGCTCCCCACCTATCCAGCTGGCAAAAGGGGTTTGAAGACAAAGCCGGCGGCAGCTTCCATGGGCATTTGGCCACACTTTTCGAAAGCCTTAGATTTCGCCTGTATTTCTGATATCAAAAACCCACATTTAGTGGGCTGGGGAGATAGCTCAGTTGGTGGAGTGCTTGCCTTGCAAGCACAAGGCCCTGGGTTCAAATCCCCAGCACCCCCCAAAAAAAACAAAAAACAAACAAACAAAAAAAAAAAACCCACATCTAGAACGGATTCTAGGAGAAAGAAAGAGTATCCTAAAATAATAATAATGCAAAGAGTTCAGCTGGGAACAGTGGGGACATCTGGAAGGAACACAGCCGCCCCCCGGCCGGGGCTCCCATCCTGATGGAAGGCTTGCAGTGGAGCCACGTGGAACCCCGCCCTGCAGAACACCCAGCTCCGCCACTCGTGCCCGGGCGCTGAGCCCGCTGCTGCCATCACAGAGCTGACCAGGAGCTGTGGCCACCTGGCAGCAAGAGTGAGGACCGTGCCGCCTACCGCTAGCTGGGAAAAGCTCAAAGTTCCAAGCTGCAGACACGGCCACCTGAACCCTGGCTTTCACACCACCATGGAGCGGAAGGCCCGTGTGCCATCACCGGTGTCGGGCTCCTGGCCCCTGGCAGCCGGCTCTCCTGCTGCTGGTGAGTGGCTCTGGAAGGGGACAGTGCTCTCCTTTAGGGGAGCCCCTCGGAGCTCCGCCTCCAGGGCGGGTCAGGAGAGGGGTTAGGCTGCTTCAGAACCAGTCTCAGGAAAGCAGCTCCCCTCTCCCGCGGGGTGGGCGGTGGGCGCACCTGAGGGGCTCTGCAGAGGAGGGAAGGGCTGGTGCCGGGCAGCCCAGCCACGGCTGTAGCACAAAGATGGCCCACAGCTCCCCTTTGCCATTACTGCCAAGACACTGACCATCGTCCACGTTCACTGGCTTCCCGTCCTGGCTGAGGGGTAGCCTCCTCCTTGATGTGGTAAGAGTTCACCTCACCAAGAGGCAGGGGCTCAGAGGGCAGGGAGGTCAGGAGGCAGTGGCAGAGCGGGGGGCAGAGTGCGAAGCGGGAGGGGCCATTGTCCCCTAGGATGTAAACATGGATACACGGGGCTGCGGGCTCGGGAGGGAGTGGGCAGGGCGCCCGGGGGCGGCAGGGCTTGCGCTGTGTGGAGCCCTGTGTGATGTGTCACCAGGCGCTGGGTCGGAGGAAGGAAGGATAGGGTCAGCGCTCAGCATTCTGTGAGCTGAGGGCTGCGGGTGGTAGGCCAGGGTGGCGTCTGTGACTGTGGCTGGTAGAACAAGGGACTTTGCCAGGTCGACTGTCACACAGCAGCCTGGTCTATAACTCAGTGGTCACACCAAAGAGCGAGGACAGGCAGAAGGCCTGCGACTTCAGCAGGGCACGCACGAGACGCTCTGGCTGGGAGAGCCCTGCCCGCGGCCAGACCCACAAACCCAGGAGCCGTGCGGCAGGCGGGGTACTGACTGAGGCAGTCCTCCAGCGAAGGCTGGGGAGCCAGGGCACAGCGGTGAAGTCCGCACCTCCTGCCAGTGGGCCCTGGGAGGAGGTGGCCTCCAGACGGGTACAAGGGAGGCAGCTTCTGAGCTCACTGCCCCAGGGAGGACACGGAGCAACCTCGAAGGGCGGCGGACAGAGAGGAGGCACTCGCAGGCCAGCCCGGGGCAGCCACAGTTGGCTGGGGAGCTCAGAGCCAGCTCCAGGGCAGCAGGCAAGTCAGAGGACCCAGGGCCAAGGAGGAGGGCAGAACCCCAGCCGCAACAGGGACTGTGAGGCCAGAAGCAAACCAAGAGCAAGCCAGAGGGGACAGCTCAGCACAGAGGGTGCCAGGGCCGAAGAGGGCTGCATTCCACCAAAGGGCCCGTGCGGACGGACGGACGGACGGACAGACGGCGGAGCTCGCAGAGGGACTGGGCACCCTCAGCTGGGCTTGTTCTAGAGCCTGCATCCTGACATCCCGGCAGGGCACACCACACTCCTGAGGACAACCCACATCTGGGGACAGTCCACCCACACCTGAGGACAGCCCACACCTGAGGGCAGTCCACCCCACACCTGAGGACAGCCTACCCCACACCTGAGGACAGCCTACCCCACACCTCGGGACAGCCCACCCTCTACTTGGGAACAGCCCGCACCTGAGGGCAGTCCACCCCACACCTGAGGGCAGTCCACCCCACACCTGAGGACAGTCCACCCCACACCTGAGGGCAGTCCACCCCACACCTGAGGGCAGTCCACCCCACCCCTGACAACGGCACTGGCGGACGGTGTCCCTCTGCCCAAGCCTTGGTGGTCTCAGGTCCTCTCTGGCATGGGCTCCCCACAGCTTCCCGATGGTCACTGGCTCCCCTGCCTCTCTGGGTCCCGGCCAGCTGTGCCCGCCTGGCTCCACTCTGCCCCCTCCCCTTCCCACAAGCCCTCCCCGTCAGGGGTCTGTCCGTGGCTGCTTCCGCCCCACTGCAATGGAAGCTCGAGGGCTGGCCTCCTTTGTCTACCGATGCTTCCCCAGTGCCAGGACCACCTGGCCCCAGCCGGGCGTTCTGGCAGTGTCTGGGCGGGCCCCCAGGTGGCTGGGAACTCACCTGGGTGTTGAAGGCGGGCCCCCAGGTGGCTGGGAACTCACCTGGGTGTTGAAGGCGGGGCAAACCAGTTTGTCTATTTCTCTCTGCAGTCGGGACCGCAGGCCAGAGCAGGAGCCCGTTCCTCCAGACAGGATTATGTGGCTAAAGAGGGCCTTCCAGTGGCGGGGGTGACAGGAGGAGATGCAGCGGAAGACGGTCATGGGCATGCCCAGGCTGTTCCTCCCTGCCAGGCAGGAGCGAGAGAGCCCGGGCTACAGCCGTGCCCACACCCGGCCCTCCCCCAGCTGTCGGCAGTGGGCACCCATGTCCCCCGGGTGGCACAGGACCTCGGCGCCCCCATAGGAGGCCGGTGGCTTCTCCACGGTAGTGAAGGGGGCCTGGCTCCAGCTCCGCAGGACCCACGGCCAGCTGATAGTGCTGGTTCTGCCTCCTCGCCCAGGGAGTCCACCATCGGATGGTTCGGACAGTTTCTCAAGCCTCCCTACTGACTGTGTTGTGAAAGGCTCTTGGCCGGCCAGTGTCCTGGCCTTTGCACAGGGATCCTGAGCAACCCTCCTGAGCCCACAGAAAGGCAGAGCCCTGGCACGTGACGGTCTCGGATGCCCTGGGCCTCTGGAGGGGCTGCTGTTCCCTTACATCTGATGCCTTGGCCAGGGCCTGAGCAGCTACTGAACCAGGTGGTGTCCATTTCCCCTGGGGTCCACCCAGACCCTGGAGAGGACCTGGACGCAGTGGGGTAAGGACTCCAGTGACTCAATATTTGGGGGGGTGGCATGTGCTGTGATTTTAAAACTGGATGCCTCTGGTCGAGCAGGGGAACTGGCACCCCCCTCCCCCCTGCCTCTCCCAGGACTGTGCCAGGCACTTCTTAGCTGGTCCTGGGAAATGCAGCCAGGCCCTCTCCGTCCCATGCGTTATGGCTTGGATGTGAGGGGTCCCCCAAAAGCTCACGTGTGAGACAATGCAAGAAGGTTTGGAGGAGACATAATGGGGTTTGAGTCTTAACCCAATGGGAGGTTTAACCCGTGGGATTACTGAGTGGAGCTGGCGTGGGGGGCGAGGCTGGAGGAGGGGTCGATGGGCGTGGCTTTGGGTCCTAGGTTTCCGTCTGGAGAGTGGCTCTCCCGGCTCTGGGTGATGGGAGCTGCTTCCCTCTGCCACATGCTTCCTTCAGTCACGATGTTCTGCCTCACTTGATCCCTGAGGATGGGAGCCAGCCTTCTAGGGACTAAGACCTCTGAAACATGAGCTGTCAAGGAAACTTTTCTCCTTTAAAATTGTTCTGGTCAGATTTTTTTAAGTCACAGCAGCAAAAAAGCTGACTGAAATGTCGTGACTGTGACAACCCATTCCAAGACTTGGATTCCAGGGAACATTTGGTTTTCCATACCTTCCCAGCAAACCTCATCTCCCTGTGCTGGTGACTCTGTACCCCGCTGCTGTCCCTCCCCAGTGCTGCCTGCCAGGTTCACTCAGCTGGAGGCTCATTTCCAACCTCTTCAAGTTCCCTCCGAATCTGCGGGTTTTACTTTCCTGCCTCACTTGTCTTCACTTGTATGTAAATCATTTTGGAAGCAGCTGGAGTTTTAAAACTTCCCTTGGGAAGGCTGCAGCCCAGCGGAGTTAGCATCCTCCTGGCAGATGACCTAAGACGCCAGGGCGAGTTTCCTTCTCTGTGAGGCGAACAGGAGAAGGGGGAGGAGAAAAGGGCCACTCAAGGGCAAGGGCCAGCAAAACCAGGGGCACACAGCAGGCACCAGAGGAGCTTCTGCCGCAGAGCGCCCCTCGGCACTCCAATAGGCCCTCCTGGGCCCAGCACTTGCTTTGCCGGGGCCCGATGGCCGCCCTGGCTGCCTTCCCCAGACTCACCTATGAGGCTGGGCTGGAAGAGCACCTCGGGGCACAGGAAATGCTCCTGCCTCAGCGTGATCTCCTGGCCATCGGGCAGCAGGAATCTGTCTTGGCAGGGAAGGAGGCTGTCCTTCGACTTCTCCAAGTCAAAGTCCAGGGCCACATAGCAGCACTTCTCTTTCATGTCCCTGACGAACTCTCGGTCCGCTACGGGACAAAGGAAAAGCCCCAGCTAGAGGAGACAGGAGAGCCACTCACAGAAGCCCCTGCCGGGCGGAGAGACCCCACCAGCAGCCCTCCACGCGTAGCCTGGCTGCAGGTCCTCCTGTCCCTACCACGAGGGCCTGGACCTGCCCTGAGATGAGGGTGGCAGGACGTCCGCATTTTGTAGGTTGAGACCCTGCCATGTGTGGTGTGTTTTGGGTTCTAGAAAATCAAATCTCCTTGTTATTTACTGCAGCAGGAGAGTCTGCAAGCCTCGTCCCTGGAAGGCCATGCCCCCCTTGTTCTAGAAGGCGACGCCCCCACTTTCTCCTGGAAGGCAATGCCCCCCTTTCTGGGCAGCTGGCGACAGCTGAACCTCTGAGTTGCAATCAGCAGGGAATTTCTCGCAGGGCTGCCCTGGAAATCCCACCTGCTCTGCAGCCCACTGACGCCCGGATCCCACCGCCACTTGCTCCGCCCAGAGGGCTCCTGCCCAGTCTGCTCCGTTCTCCCAGTTCCAACGCCCGGCCAGCAAGCCGAGCAATCGAGCAATCCCTTCTCCCTTCCTGCTGCTAAGATGCTCTGACTCCTGATACTTTTCCCTTCTTCACCTAGTTCAAGCTTTGGTGAGACGAAGCTGGGTCCAAATCCTACCTCTGCCATTGACTAAATGCCTACATTTACGCAAGTGCCTCATTCCCTAAGCCTGCCTTCCTTCAGCTGCATGAATAGAATTAATGATCACTCTCAGGGTCATTTTAAGGACAAACTGAAATAATGCACATAGACATCTTGCTAAACGTGATTTGTCATTAACGTGCCATAGCTGGGCCAGGACCGATTCTCACTTCCTCCTGATTGGTGGTGTTCTTCAGGTCTCCCTACTTTGCTAGGCACTGGACATAGACCTCTGGCCTGGGATGACCGGAAAGGCCAATGCGGGATTGCAGGCTTATTGGAAGTGGCTGTCATGCAGTGTGCTCAAGCTGGGAATGTCCAGAGACAGCTGAAAAATAGGACAGGCACTGCTCACCTCCCAAGAGCTAAAACCCCCACTTACAGGATGCTGGCCACATCCCCTAACCTTCCTAGGCCTCTTTGTCTTGCAATAGAAATAACTGTTCCCCTCATAGGGTTGTGGCAAGAAGCAAAGAGAGAATGTGCCTTGCACAGTCTCAGTTCTCTGTAAAGCTTAACTCATAGTTACCATAAAAACCACCACCACCACCACCACCATCACCACGACCACTATCACCACCACCATCACCACCACCATCACCATCACCACCACCACCATCACCACCATCACCACCACCACCATCACCACCACCACCACCACCACAACCATCATCACCACCATCACCACCAGCACCACCACCACCACCACCAGCACCACCACCACCACCACCACCACAACCACCACCACCACCACAACCACCATCACCACCACCACCACCAGCACCACCACCACCACCACTATCACCATCACCACCACAACCACCACCACCACCACCACCACCACCACCACCACCATTGCCACCACCATCATCACCACCACCACTATCACCACCACCACCACCACCACCATCACCACGACCACCATCACCACCACCACCACCAGCACCACCATCACCATCACCACCACCACCATCACCACCATCACCACCACCACCATCACCACCACCACCACCACCACAACCATCATCACCACCATCACCACCAGCACCACCACCACCACCACCAGCACCACCACCACCACCACCACCACAACCACCACCACCACCACAACCACCATCACCACCACCACCACCAGCACCACCACCATCACCACCACCACCATCACCACCACCACCACCACCACCACCATCACCATCACCACCACCACCATCACCACCATCACCACCACCACCATCACCACCACCACCACCACCACAACCATCATCACCACCATCACCACCAGCACCACCACCACCACCACCAGCACCACCACCACCACCACCACCACCACAACCACCACCACCACCACAACCACCATCACCACCACCACCACCAGCACCACCACCACCACCACTATCACCATCACCACCACAACCACCACCACCACCACCACCACCACCACCACCATCACCACCACCACCACCACCACCACCATTGCCACCACCATCATCACCACCACCACTATCACCACCACCACCACCACCACCATCACCACGACCACCATCACCACCACCACCACCAGCACCACCACCATCACCACCATCACCATCACCACCAGCACCACCACCATCACCACCACCACCAGCACCATCACCACCATCACCACCACCAGTAGCACCACTGTCACCACCACCACCATCATCACTGACTTCATCGCCACCACCATCGCCACCACCATCACCACCATCTTCACATCACCATCTTCACCATCACCATCACCATTGTCACTCTCATCATTGTCAAGGAACTAAATGTCCCTAAATACAGATAGGGCTGATTTTAGAACTTGGATGCTGGTCCTGTAGCCTTAGCTTTACAAATTGAGGGCTGCAGGTTGAGCAAGGCGAGAAGGATATCATACCCCAGTGCTGGCTGAGAATAGCCGCTTCCTACCTGTGCTCACCAGTAAGTTCCTACTGTCTGCCAACAGTTGCAGGAGGTACGAGGTCAGGTCTTGGCCGGCTATGTCCATCTGGACGGTTGACTGAAGCAAAGGACAGCCATCAATAATGGGCACAAAGTACGTCATTCCTTCTCCAGATTCGATGGTTGTTCCTGGGTAAGAAAACACGTTGGTATCGTCACGCGGGGTACACGCATGCCTTACCACTGCCAGGCCTCAGGAAGAGAAGGCAGAGGGGAAGAGGTCCGAGGAGTCGGCTTCTTCCTGGGGAGGGCTGTTGGGAGGGGAGCCTGGATTGCTCCTTTCCTTATGGTTAGGGGAGGAAGGTCGGCAGCAGGGGTCAAGGGGTCGAGAGGAAGGAGAGTGCCGTGAGGCTGACGGCGCCTCTGGGCACGAGCACCCCTGGGCAGCACCGAGGTGTGGGGCAGTCTGAACGCGTGGAGGAGCTGCATGTCAGCCAGCAGGCACGCTAAGAGGGGTGGCCCAAGGGACGTGAGTGGCAGTGGAAACGCATGACTCATTCTGTGAGACAGACTGGCTTCTGGGGCCTCCAGAGCTGACCGGGGTCCAGGCACCGGCTCCTCACGCCTGTCGAGTCTTCAGCCTAGGACTGCACATTCCAACGAAGCCAGTCACGCAGACAGGCCCTCCCCTTCCAGCCGTGCTGGGGACCGGGGATTCCCACCCACCCTCGCAACCAAGAGCACAGAGGCTGCCTTCAAGATACTGGGTGCCAGGCTAGAAGGCGGTGTCCCTGGGAGCTGGAACACTAGGCCACTGTCACCTGTGAATATGGACTCAAAGTTCAAGGAGAATCAGTGACACATACAACGGCTCAGTCGTGACCAGACGAGTCTGGCCTGGAAGGCCAGGAAGTTCTGTTAGTCCAAATCAAACAGGGAGAGCCACCATATTAAAGAGGAGAGAAGACCCAGATGCCACTCAGTAGATGCAGAGAGTGCTTTTGAGAAAATCCAACCTCCACTACTGGTAAAATACTTCTCAGCAAACTGAGAACATAAGAAACCTTCAAAGGCATAAAGGACGCTGATAAGAAACCAAAGCTGTCACTGCAAGACCTAATGGTTCCCTCTAAGATTAGGAGCAAGATTAGGGGCTTCTGCCCCACCACTTCTGACCAGGAGTGTACTGGGGAATTCACTCTGTACAACCAGAAAACAAAACAAAACATAAAAGCATCCAATTCTGAAATAATGGAATGGAATAAGACTTTGTTTACAAAACGATGGTCCAAGTAATAAACCCTATGAAATCTAAATAAATGAGTTTAATTAGAATATAAGTATATAATGTCAATGTACAAAAATCAATTGTAGGGACCTGGGATGGATGTAGCTCAAGGTAGAGTGCTTGCCTGGCATGTGCAAGGCAGTGGGTTTGATCTTGCATCACAAAAACAAGAAATTGATTGCATTCCTACCTAACTAGCAATGAACAATAAAAATTGAAATAAAAATATAATTTACTACAGCACCAGAGTGTAAGAAACAAAGACAGATCTGACAAGACACCTGTGGCCTGTCCGTTGTGAACATAGGAAGCTCCTGGGAGAAACGAGCGTTCCCAGCATGCATGCCACGGTTGCTGGTTGGAGCTAAATATGCAAGCTGGCTCCGATCAAAACCTCACGCCCTAGGCTGGGGGTGAGCTCAGGGGTCAGCACTCGCCCAGCAAGCAAGAGGCCCTGGCAAGAGGCCACAAAAGCAAAACAAAACCACAGCACCCAAAGAAGTGATTTTGGATTTTTTTTTATGTTGTTTGTTTGTTTTAGAAAATTACAAACTGATTCTAAAATTCATATGGAAATGTTGAGGACTAAAATAGCCAAAAACTTTCAAAAACAAGAGACCAAAACAGTAGCACTGATGTCACCTCATTCAGAGACTCCTCACAAGCTGCTCCTCAGGACAACATGGCAGCAGCCCACGACTGGACACAGAGCTAAGGAGACAGGGTCCAGGGCACCAGAGGAGCCGGAGCACACAGACAACCGTGCACCAGCAAGTCAGCCTAGAAAAGGGTGTCTCCAACAGACACCTCGGGAGAAACTGGAGCTCTGCACACACACACATGCATGCGCAAGCACACACATGTACATACATGCACACACATGTGTGCATACACGCACTTCATTCATGCCTTACGCCTATTCAAAACGATCCCTAGGACTAAGTGCAAAACTAAAATGCATGAGAGTTCTAGCAGCATATCTTTGAGTTTGGCTTCTCTGTCTTTTCCTTTTTATTTTTATTGTGAGGCAGGGCCTGGCTACGTTGCTGTGGCTTGGCCTCTCACCCACTCAAGCCACTGGGATGAGAGACACACGCCATGGCTCAGCATCTATTTCTTAGATATGATACCAAAGTCGCAGTCCACACAACAATAAACTGATAACTGGACGGAATGGATATCAAAACCTGCTCTTCAAAGGACAGGACGAGAGTGAAGGGGAAGGCAGGGACGGGCGTGTGCGGAACGTGCGTCTGTCGAAGGGCTGTGTCCAGGATGGAGACACAGCGCTGAAACACAAGCCCGAGGCCTGGGAGGAGCAGGGCGAGCCTGCAGAGCGCTTCCCAGGAGGACGCCCAATGGGAGCCAGGAAGAAGGTCCAGTGCCAGCGTGGCCAGGGTGCTAACCGAAGCCTGGGACACACCCTGCACTCCCATCCCTTGCCCAGAGCGCCCACGGCCGTGGACCGGCAGAGCGGCCTGGCTGCCTTGGTGACTAGCTTGCAGGGCCATCACGTGGCCCAGACAGTCCACCTCTGGATATGCACCAAGACCCAGTGAGAGCGCACATCCATGCAGAGACGTCCGCAGCAACGCGCATGGCAACTTTCTTCCAACAGCTCCGAGCTAGAAATAGCCCCAAACCCGTTCGTGGACAAACAAATGAGGGTGCATTCACCACACGGGACAGCAACGCAGCGATACCAAGAAACGCACCACCAATGCAAAAGGATTTCCAAATTATTCACAGGGAGAGCGACACATAGAAAAGAGTCCTTGCCTTCTGATGCCATTTATACCAAATTCTAGCAATGCAAACTCATCTGCAGGGACGGATTGGCCATCACCTGGGGACAGGTGGGAAGGGGTGGCATGAGGGGAGCCGGTAGGGGTGAGGGGGGGTGCATCATGGTGGTCATGGTGACCCATACATCAAACCTGTCAAAGCGTGTCCCTGAAACAGATGGGGCTTGTATGTCAGCGACACCTCAATAAAGCTGTGAAAAATAAAGGCGAGTCCAGCGATTTTAAAAATCTGGGCACATTTGCTTAACCAGGAGGGTGGAAAGGTGGGGTGTGAGCTGTGTGGAGTCCCCTCTCCTGTGCCAGGGAGGGAGTGTGTGCTGGGATGGGACAAGAGGGCAGGGAGGGGCTCCCACAGGGCCACTCACCTGAGGTCTGGCCGGAGGAGTACAGAGACAGGACGCCCGGGTTGGCGATGTACAGGGCAGGGACGCCGAAGGTCTCGAACAGGATCTGGGGGAAAGCAACCACACTGGCAGCCAGGCCCCAGGTGGCAGAGCCCAGGCCTCACCTACTGCTGGGCCCAGCCAGAGCAGCAGAGGCTCCAGGCAGGCTCCGAGCGCGCCCGTCCCCAGCCCTGTGAGTGGCAGTGCCAGGCACTGGCTCCCAGTCTGTGGAACACCCTCAGGGCACTTCTGTGGCCGCAGTCCCCTCCGATGAGGGCAGGGAGGTCTTGCACACCACTGCCCTGCACCCACGGGCACCTCTGCTGCCCCAGAGGCCCGTGGAGTGTGCTCTCTTCACTGGACTTCCCTTCCTTCGGCAGCGGGCAGGTGGGGGCCAGGGCCGCTTTCCCTGGTCACCTCCCAGCTCTTGTGCGGCACTGGATGCCCAGCCCCTGGTGTAGACTTGGTGTATTTCAGAACACGGCCCAGGTGCCCACTGAAGCCAGGGCAGGAGTGACTGGGCGAGGCCAACCCGGCTCCTCCTGCACAAGCACGTGACGGCCCCGGCCACAGGAGACAGAAGACGGTGAGCCGGTGACCGGGAGACTAGGCACAGGTGGCCGATTGCTGGGCCCTGTGCCCGTGGGGGTGGCCATGAGCTTTGCCCGCAGGGCAGCAGAACTGTGCTCTGGGGATTGAAAGGCCCTCGTGCTGTCGAGACCCATGGCAGTGTCATGGAGATGGATGAACGGCACCTCTGTCACCTGAACTCTGAGGGAGAGAGGGCTGCGGGTCAGGGCCGCCCGGGGGCTTGTGCCCGGCGAAGGCAGCCGCGAGCTGGAGCAGCAGGTGGGCTTCCCAGCCTCCTGTGCCCTGGGACATCGGGGCCTTCCCAGGTCTTCTGCACGTGGAGGCTGTCCTTAGCTGCCCCGCAGGTACAGCCTGGCCCTGGGCGTGTCAGCTGGACGAGGGCAGTGGTTGGGGTGTGGACTTAAATGCCCACCCAAGGAGGGGAACTGACTGGCCTCAGTTGGGGCCTCAAAACTGGGTCGAGACAGCGTGTTTAGGAAAGGAGGTCTATGTTGCTGGACCGCATGGCCGAGGGGGCCTGTGGAAGACGCTAGCAGTGTTGCCAGGGGCAACTTCTGGTCAGTTTCATCACTGTGGCACAACTTGAAGGAGGAAAGATTTGTTCCTTTGTTTCTACCTCATGGTTCAGAGGTTCAGGCCGTGGCCAGCTGAACCCTCTGCTCTGGAACATCATGGCGGAAGGGGGTGGTGGAGGGAAGCTGTCAGCGGGGAAGTAGAGAGAGAGCGGCAGACCAGGACCAGACACATTCCCCAGGGGCACGGTGTCAGTGACCTGCTCCCCCAACCACGCCCCGCGTGCCCACAGCTTCCTCTCCATCGACGCACAAGCCCTCCCATGAGGCAGGGCCCTCAGACCAGTCACCTCCCGAGGCCCAGCCTCTGAACAGGCTGCCTGGGGACAGCCATCATACGTGAGCTGGGGGCAGTCCAGTTCCAACCATGCGAGACCGGGAGTTTACCCAAGGGAAGCCCTGTCCCTGGGTAGCCTGGCTCACGCTGGCTCGTCACGGCTATCCTTACGGGAGCCCCAACTGCAGACACCACCAATGGAGTCACGGCTGGGTGGACCCACAGATGTGGCACGTGTCTGGAAGGGAGGGCACGGATTCCAGGGGCGAGGGCTCAAACTAGAGCCTCAGGCTCCAAAAACTGCACAAACACCAGCCTTGGTCCTGCTCGCCTGTCGCGGAGCCTAAAGGTCAAGAGCTGAGGGTCTTCGGGGTTCTGGAGTCAAAATCCCACCACAGCGATGGGAACACAGGTCTGGGAACCGCGGTGCGAGGGCGGGTCTGCAGAAGGCTGAGAACCTGCCTGGCTTGTGCCGTCAGCTCACTGTCCTCGCCAGCGACCTGGGGCTTCCGTGGTCACCCTCCTGGTGGGGAGCTGAGGCACAGCCGTGACCACTAATCTGCCCGAGGTCACGGCTGCTGGCAGAGTGAGGGCCAGGACCTTGGGGACTCGGGCCCGGCGGGGCCTCCCTGTCCCACCCGCGCTGGCTTCTCCGAGGCACGAGGCATTTCAGATCCCCACAGGAGGCAGGCTGCCGAGGGAACACCAGCCTGCAGGGGCCACACAAGTGGGCAGCTGGACGAGGGACACTGGCTGGGAGGGTGGCTGTGTGGTGGCTACAGCCCCTTTGCCTGGGGAGGCCTCTCCTTCAGCACACCCTCTGCCCCGGGCTGAGGTCTGGGGCCTTTTCTTGGGTGGCTCTTGGGGACACCAGAAAGCTCAGGGAGGTGGGACAGCAGGTGTGTGCAGAAGGTCCTGCCTGTCCTGCAGCCTCCCCTCTGACCGCCGGTTCCTGGGCAAGGCTGCTCTTGCTGTAACCACAGGGCTCTTCAGGGCCTACGGTGGCCATGGCCCTGTTACCAGCTTACACTGCTCCTTCCCAAACTCTCAGCAGGATGACCAGGTGAGCAACCTTGGTTTCCTGCTGACCCCTGACATGGTTGGGGTGACTTTGGAGAGATCCAGGGTGAACAGGCAGGCAGGGGCCGAGGGGAGCTGCTGGGAGCCAACCGCTCTGCTGGTGTGGAGGCTCATCCGTGGGTCACCCAGGCGGCCTGGGTGACCAGATGGTAGTCAGAACGTCCTGCAGGCCTGTCCTAGGTGCTCCCAGAAGGGACTGACGCTGGGGGCAGTGGGCTGAGGCAGCAGTGGTCTCCCCAGGGAGGGCGGGCCCAGTGAGCATGGGCCTGAGCACAGAGGCTTGGGCAGCAGGGGCCGCCCGCCAGGCCCCAGGAGCTGGGACACATCTCTCTCTCTCCTTTGGGGCTCCTCTGGGGTCTTCAGCCTGGGCCTCAGTTTGGAAGCACACCATCGACCTCTGGGCCTCCACCTTGTCATGCCCATCTTGGGATCGCGGCCTCAGTGGCCAGGGGAGCCACCTCCTCCTCACGGCTCTCCTTGGGTGCACGCACACACCACCACACCTTCTCTGCAGCTGGGGAGCAGCCTGCTTCCTGGGGCGAGGGGTCTGCCCTCTCTGTCCTCCTCCAGTTTGCCAAGGGCCTCATGGACACTGGTCATTCTCCAGATGGGCGCCTCCTGTGCTGGTCCCTGGGAGCCCAGCACTGACCCACTTCCATGATCTAAATGTCCATGGGGAGAAGGGTCCACGGTCCACTCGGGGCAGTGCGCACCTGTGCCGTGATGGATGGAGCTGCTTTTTCTGGGCTGCAGGTGCTGCCTCGGCCCTGGGCCTGCCCTGCCGGTCACTGCTCACTGCAGGAGACACCGCGGGGCTTCGGGATTGCTGGGCCAGATGGAGAGCCCTGCTGCTTGCTTAATTAGTGCATCAATGTCCTCATTAGAAGCCCAGTGGCGTGCTGAGAACTCAGGCCGCCAGCAGGGACGCTGCAGCCCCCACCTCCCACCCCATAGTCCCGAGGACTGCGATTTGCACCAGGGCCTGTGGGGCTCCGCCATGCAGCTCAGTCCAGGCAACCACATCAGCACACACCACTGACCTCCCGCCCAGCAGGACCGAGGTGGGGCTCACAGGAGAGGCCCCGCAGCCTTCCAAGCAGAACCAGACCTCCCAGGGGGACGGGCCACGGAGCAGGGTTGGTAGCGGAGCTTGGGGCCACCCTCTCTGGATCCAGGAGTCACCAGCCACTGGCCTGTGACCTGAGGCAGCCACTGCACTGCAGTCCCTGCTGCTCTGGTGTCTCCATGGAAAGCACAGGGGCTACTAACGACCTGCCCGCAGGGTGGGGGTGGACGGGATCCCTGCTGTCACGTGCCCAGCCAAGGGGACAGCTCTCGCCCGTGCCTGCTCCTTCCGAACCACAGAGAAGGCGAGGCCCTGAGGATGTTCCCAGCCAGGTGGAGGCCAGAGCTGACCTGACCCGGCCCCGCCCCGCCCAGCCCGGTCTGTTACCTGGGACATTTTCTCTTTGGTGGATATCTTGCTTAAAGGTGGCTCTGTCACCATCAGAGGATGCTGCTCAGGGGCGACGTGCAGCACATGGTAGAAGGAGTGATGCCAGATCTGGGGAGAGAGCATGGCGGGTGAGCTGCTGCCACGCACCAGGCAGCCATCCATCCATCACCTGTCGCCTGTGTGTCGAGCCCCTGCCATCTCTCAATCGCCTACCACCTACCAGTCACTTCCCACCTATCAATCGCCTACCACCTATCAATCACTTGTCATCTATCAATCACCTGTCGCCTGTGTGTCAATCCTCTGCCGTCTCTCAATCACCTATCACCTGTCTCTAGCTGACAAAGCAGTGCAGTCAGCCTCTGAATCTGGGGGTTCCTCATCCAAAGATCCAATCAACCAAGGATGGAAAACATTCCAAAACAATCCGCATCTGCACTGAACACATGGACTTTTTCTTGTAATTATTCCCAAACATCAGAGCAGGGGAGGGTTCCCGGGCCTGGGCACCATCTCCAGTGTCGGGCACCACCAGATGGTCCGTGTGGTGGAAGACGGGCAGGTCACGCAGCACTGCCGCAGTCCTGCCTCGGGTCTCAGAGGCGGACCTGGATCCACCCACTGACACCGACTGGCTGCCGGGGTCGGGAGCACCCGAGGCCCTGACCTGTGGAGGGGCCACTCAGCAACCAGCCTGGAGCCAGGCGTGTGGCCAGAGCCGGGGCGGCACCGGGCTTTCTCAGCAGCTCGGGGCTGGGGAGGCAGCGCTGGCACCAAAGTTGGGGGTACCCAAGACACCGCAGGGCTGGTGTGGGCAGTGAGAGCACCGCTGTGGCCCAGCATGAAGGGAGGCCCCACCACGTGCCAGGGCACCCGCTGGCAAGGCGACCCAGCCAGCCCCTGGTCTCGTCTTTAGGACCGAGGTGGTTCCCTTCCTCAGAGGGCACCGTAGGATGGCAGACCCGCGTGCTCAAGGGATCCAGTGTGCCCTTTCCCCACTGCAGCCGAGCAGAGTGCCACAGCCAGGCCTTCAGCAGACAGCCTTTGTCCCACGTCCTGGGGACTGGCACCTGGGGTCCGGGTGTCACAGACTGGCTCCTCCCGAGGCCTCGGGTGCTGGCTTCCCCGTGTCCTCTGTGTGTCTGTCTTCTCTCCCTTTCTTATAGGACTGTCAGGTGGGTGGGACCTACCCTAACGACCTCGTTTTGATTTCCATCTTAAAGGCCATCTAAACCCAGGCACGTTCTGCAGGACTGGGGGTCGGGGCTCCAGAATATAAATTTTGGGGTGCACAGGCTGGCCGTGACACCTAGGTGCTCTGTAAACACTATTGCTTCTCATGGGTGAAGTTCCTGTCTGCCCCTGGCTGAGGGGGCGCTGGGCAGAGGAGTGAGGCACAAGCTCTGTGGGTGGGGGTGGGTGCAGGAACCAGGCCCGGGAAGCACCACGGGCCACGGGCAGGAGTCACGTGGCACCACTACCGAGGGCCAGGGTTGTGCAGGTGAGCAAAGCCTCGGAGCCAAGCTCCCATGACCACCTCCAGAGCCCCGCCCTGGGTGGACTCTCCGGCCTGGACTCAAGATGGCTTGTGGGACAGCAGAATAGGCGGAAGTGACGTGTGACTTCCACGGCTGGGCCACAGGGGCCTTGTGCCTCCACCGGCCTCTGGAGGAAGCCAAGCACCTGCTCTGAGCCCTTGTGGGCAGCCCCACACAGACACCCCGAGGAGAAGCCCTGGCAGCCACACGAGAGTGCCCCTGGCCATGGGCCCCCCAGCCCTGCCAGGCTGGGGGGCTCCCAGTAGGCATCTGCCCCCACCTCCCGAGGCCCCGGGCCGTGCCCGAGTCTGGCCCACGGAATGGGAGAGGCGGGGCAGCTACTGCACTGGAAGCCTCAGGCTTGGCTGAGCTCGGTGTCAGAGGGCACCAGGTTGGCGCGTGCCCGGCCCCACGTGCTGCAGCCCCCGCCCTGCCTCAGAGCCGACCGCGGGGAAACAGGGCTACTGCCAGCATCGTCAGAGGAGATGACGTCCTGCTGGGGAGGCTGTTCCCCGGCCAACGTGCAGGTGAAGGCAGAGCTCAGGGACGCCACAGGCTGCGGGACCCCGAGCTGGACAGCATACACTGCAGGCGGGAGGGGCCCCGACAGCTCTGCCGGCCTGGCCTTGGGCTTCCGACCTCCAGGCCTGTGGTTTCAGCCACATAATGGCTGTTACAGCAGCCCTGGGACACTCAGACCCCCAAAATATATTTTCTAAGGCAGTTGCAACCTGCCGAAACCCCCATGCAGGCCCAGGTCAGAATCACGGTTGTGAAGAGAGAGACTCAACTTCACAGAGTTTATGACTTCTGACCTTCTCAGACCAAGGACCCCCAACCGTCACCCCTTTAAGCCTCTCAGCAGTGGTGCGGTAGGAACAACGGTACCCATCTTCACAGAGGCCATGCCATTGTCCTGAGTGACATTGCAATGAGCAGAGCAGACGGGACTCAAAGCCAGTCTCCTGACTCTGGAGCCTTGTGGTTGGGACCATGACACAATGTCCAGAGGGACTGAGAGCTGAGACATGACAGAGAGTCCTTCCTCTGTGTCCAGCAGGGCAGGGATGCCCGTGACAGGCGCCCCCGGAGCTGCAGCCCACCTTCTCCAGGTTGTCCCAGCTGGTGACAGTTCCCCGGGAGATGGGGTACTGCAAGTTGAGCATCCCTCGATTGTTCTGGGCCTCGTCTCCGATGAACCAGTCCTCCTCGTCCATTCCCACCAACACGCTCTGGAAAACACAGCAGGGGGTCAGGCTTCGGGGCGGCGGGTCCCTGCCCTCGGCGATGAGCAGCCACAGGGGCTGTTAAAAGTGGCCTGAGTTGCAGCAAGGGCATCTGACCCTCTCCAACGCTGCCCCCGAGAGGTTCGGGCCAGTTGGCTGAGGTAGAGCACCCGGGATGTGCTAGGACGCGGCCTCACCCACCTTGGGAAGAGGAGGCCCAGATGCGGCAGGGGGCCTGCGGGGAAGGGGCAGGGGAGAGGCCGGGAAGAGGAAAGGGAGGATGTGGCTCCCCGTTTCTAGGAAGACGAGCTGTCCCCTCCAAGGCAGCTTCGACTCCCATCCTGTCACTGGAGGGGAGGGGCCGGGAGGCACCAGAGCTCCTGGGCCAGGTGCTACTCTGGTGCCCTGAGAAGCAGTCTCCACGTTGGGTTCAGAGGCTCCTAGTAGGGCATGTGCCTGTGTGGGTGGCAACAGGCAGGGGACCGGGCAGGATGTGGAGTCACACAGCCAACGCCCCTGGCTGAGTCCTGGCAGGAGAGGGCGGCAGGGTGAGTGGGTCCTGGACCTGTGGGCCAACCCAGGGGCGCTCGAGCCTCTGCGCTCATCAGAGGAGTCCCGGGTCTGGGCTGGGAGTGGCCTGCAGGAAGCGCGGCCTGGGAACAGAGCAAGGCGGCAGCGGGCAGCAGGCCAGAGAGTGGGGCTGATGCCGGCCAGGGCGCAGGCTGTCAGGGAGGGTGCTGAGCCACGCAGAGCCGGGCTTCCAAGCAAGTCTGTGCTGCAGGCCACCTCAGCCACCGCACGGCCGTGCCCTGGGCCTTGGTGTCTTTCCAACGGCAGAAGCTGGACCCCAGAGGGAACACTAGCTGAGACCTCGGACAAGTTGCTATCTCCCAGGCTTCGGCTGGGCCAAGGGGGACGATGAATGACCTCTGCTCCTCGAACATCGCCACGGTGCAGCGGGGCGCCACGCTAATGAGGCCAGCCACCAGGGCGCATTTCCAGTCCGAAAGGACGCACAGACACAGAAGTCACAGTGCTGCCACCTCCTCGGGCACTCTTCAGGGGTCTGCCTGTGTGGCTTTGAGGGTGAGGATGGCCTGTGGTCCTGCTCTGAAGTTGCTGTGACCAGATGGACAGGGCTTGGCCTGTGTCTTGTGGCTGGGCGACCTGTGGGTCAGGACTGTGCTGGCTGGAACAGACTGAGTGACTTTGGTAAAACCCCATCTTGCCACTCCGTCCCCACCAGTCTTCCCACCAGGCTGCCATCTCGGCTGCTGCCAGGAGGAGCCCTGAGTGGAGCTGGGGTCACTCCAGCCTCCACCCTGCACCTGAGAACCCAGGACAGGCCATGCCGAGCCTGGAGCGGGGCCTGGAGGGGATGCGACGTCTCCCGGAGGCCAGAGCCCAGGCAGGCAAAGCTAGAGGCTGGCAGGGGACGGGACCCCTGGAACACAGACCCCGACAGAGGTGAGCGCAGCCTGCCCTCAGCTGGGCCAAGGTCTGGTTTCCCAGGGGCTGTGACACTGGGCTCCACGCCAGCGCCACTCGGCTGCCCGTGGAGGTGCCACCTGCCCGCTCCTCTTCTGTGGGGCATTTTCTGATCACCTGCAGCCTGAAAACATGGGTGCTGGTCTGGGCTCTGTGGGGACCACATCCCCAGGACTGCAGCTGCAGGCCTTGTGCTTCTCCCGTCCCACCTCCCGCTGTCCCTCCGGAGCTGTGCTGACCCTGATAACAGGGGGTGGGGGGCAGCTCGTGCAGGTCTCTGCTGGGGGTCCGGGGGTCTGTCCTGCATGTTGGGGATAACTGCGTAGTCAACCTGGGGCCAGGGGGTCTTCATGGGGTGGGACCTGAAGTCTCTACCTTGCAGGACCAATGTGTGTCCCTCAGGAAGAGCTGCCCCAGTTCAGGACAGAATCCAAAGGATCCCCCTCAGCCTTGTCCACTGCATGGACGTGAGAAGTTCTTTCCTGGGGCAGCACAGGCGAGGCGCATGCTGCGCAGAGTAAAGGGTCTGGCTGGTGGGGTTGCCCAAGCCCCCACTGTGCCCAAGGTGAGGCCCAGCAGGAGCTGAGCGTCCAGCCACAGAGCTGCACAGGGCTTGTGGAAAAGTGAGTTAGCACTTAGGAACGACACTAAAATCTGAATTTCTTAACATAGAAAAATGTGGTTCAGCATTTCTCCTTCTGGATATGGACCCCAAAGGATCAAAGCCGGTCCTAAGAGGCATGTGCGCACTTGCAGAAGAAATGGCAGCGCCCTGGGGAGAGGGGGACCCGAGGAGTCAGGTTCTGCCACCAGCTGCCACGTGCACGGACCCTGAAACATCTGCTCAGAGCTAAGCCAGTGGCAGAAGGGCAGGCACGGTGACTCCACCACATAAGGACAGCGGGACTCTCAGGGGGAGTAGAGAGAGGACACAGTGACTCCACCACGTAAGGACAGCCGGACTCTGGGGGGAGTGGAGAGGGACACAGTGACTCCACCACACAAGGACAGCCGGACTCTGGGGGGAGTGGAGAGGGGACTGTGGGGCAGGGGAGGGGGTCGAGCCCTGGTGGAGGCAGCTGCAGTCTGGGAGGTGAGGAAGCCTTGGAGGCAGGGGTGGTGACAGCTACAAGGCAGGCCAGTGTGCCCAGCGCCCCAGCTGTGAGCCCAACAACGGCCGAGAGGGGAAAGTTCTGCATGTGCTGACACGATAATAAAATCTGAAAAACGAGACCTGAAATTCTCTTGGAAAACAGGAGCCTGGGCATCTCGGGCCACTCTCTGGCCTGCCAGCCTCTGCGCCCTTGGAGAGGCAGCGCCCCACTGCTGCCTGGCTCGGGCCGAGTGTCAGTGCCCACTGGCTGCGCCCGGCTCCTGTCTATCCAGAGTGCTGCTGCTCGGCACCACACCAGCCTCCAAGGTGGGAAAGGCAGAGGGCCGGCCGGCGGGCAGCAGGGCCTCTCCGTGTGGCCCTCTGCGCCCACTGCTGTGCCTGCATGTGCCCCCAGGGCTCCTGTGTGGGACACTTGACCCGATGCAGCTGTGTTGGCACTGAGGTGGCCCCAGAGCTCCGCCCTGGTGAGTGGGATCATGCTGTACGGAGGGAACAGGCTCCTAATAAAAAGCCAAGTGCTCCCCTCCCCCTCGCTCTTGCTCCTGGGTCTTCCACCTTCCACCAAGGGACAGTGCGGCAAGAAGGCCCTCGCCACAAGAGGGCGCCCCTGTGGCCTCCCAGCCTCCGAGCTGGACCGACCTGGGTTGTTTCGCCTTGTTTTTAATAATTGCTAGCCCGGGGGGCTGCCCCAGCAGCACGGCCAGACCAAGGCGCTGCAGGACTGCCGGGATTCTCGGAGCCAGGCCGCGCAGCAGCAGGAGCCCTGTGGTGGCCGGCATCCTCCTCACCAGCTGAGGCCAGCCAGTGCGAGAGGAGACAGGCCGGTGCCAGCAGAGCCTAGGGGCTGAGCAACCCCGGGGAGGATGCCCTGTCACTCACGTCATGCCGGAGCTTCCCCAGGACGGTGGGGAAGACGGCATGGGGGGCCTCGGATCCAGCGAAGCCCGCCTTGCTGCAGCCCGAGCCATAGTCGCAGATGACTGGCACGCTGCTGTCCGTCCTGCGGTGTGGGGCCCGGCTGTGCCTGTGGGGAGACCTCGCGTTAGTCATGCCGTCCGCAAGGGGACGCAGCGCCGAGCAACCAGAGCTCAAGGGCACCTCGGCAGGAGGCAGTGGCCCCGTGACCTGCACCCCCATGGCCACAGCCGGCCGGCTTGGTGTGACTCCATGCCACCTCCTCCGAGAGACTTTCCCGGCTCCTCTACTTTTCTACCAGAGAACTTTCTTTACAAGTGTGGATCCACGAGGCGAGAGGGAGGAGGAAGTCACCAGCACAGACCCGCCCCGCTGCCCGGGGACATTCGGCTATGTCTGTGTTCAATTATTTTATGGATGAAATTGCTAACCAATCAATTGCCCTCAGAAATGTAAGAATCCAGTTCTCCTGGGATGTTGCCCTTTCGTCAAACCTTGGCCATGACACCTTCCCTGTATTTAGAGGGACTTTGGTTCTTGTTGAGCGGAGAAGGGCTGTGCGTTTACGGTGGAGAATGGAATGGTGAGGGGAAGCCCAGCCTGCCGGCTCCGACCGGTCGTCCACCGCCTAGTCTACACTTGGGTCTTCACCTTCCAGTTCCCACAGGCGACAGCGGGCTGGTCACCAGGCACCTCTGTGGCCAGCTGCACCCAGTACGATCCTGGGGACACCAGGGTGTCCAGTTGGCCTCCGGGTCTGTGGGTCCACCCAGCCCCGCCTGCAGGTTCTACCAAACCGTGTCGAAAATGATCGGGAGAGTCCGCGTCCGCACGGAGCTTGTGCAGGCCTCTCTCGTTCTGGCCCTGACCATGCTGGGCGACCACGTCACAGGCCCTTGGTTGCACTCGGGGCTCCAAGTCGTCTAGAGACGGTTTGGTGCGTACAGGGCGCGGGGCAGCTCTCCCTAGGCACGTCGTTTTCTGACAGGGCTTGAGTGCCCCTGGACTTGGATGTCTGAGGGTCCTCGAACCAAGCCACTGTGGACAGAGGGACAGCCACACGGGCTTTCCCTTCACATTGTCACTGAACCTCACAAACATCCGCATGTGCTATGGAAACATTTTAAGTCACGGTCACGTGTCACCTGACAGCGAAGACATGTCCTGGGAACATGTCACATGTTGTGAAGCGATCCGTCACCTGGGACCTTACCCACTCGTTCTGATCATGCCCAGGCAACACTTCTAGGGCCACCTCCACACGTGTATGTGGCAATCCCAATGCCATTGTGCAGCCTGGGTCTGCTGCCCAGTGCCCTGCCCCATCTGTCCACCGGGTCTGGCCATGACCTACTGTGGGATGTCTGGGCCCAGTTCCATTTCGTCGTGCGGGACTGGCACGGAGCCTAGGGCCTCGTGCTGGACAGGCCAGTGCTAACCACTGTGCCCAAGACCCAGCCCCTGGACTAAACATTCTGGTCATTTTAAGTTACCTTGTGAACCTCCTTGCCCGTCACTCTCCGTCCCGCATGAGGGACTGTCTCCTTGGCACGCACCTCCTTAGAATGACTAGTTGAAGGCCAAGTCCTGCCAAGTTGCTCTCAGAAGCCTGGGTCATTTGCCACAACCATGTCCAGGCACGTTCCACCTGAGTGGCCATTAGCATGGCAGGTGCCTGTGGTATGTCCCAGGGCAGGGAGGGCCCTGGACATGCTGCAGTGAAGCCTGAGCTCTGGGGGGCAGGTGTGACCTCCCTGCCCTTCCTCAGCCAGGGGAGCCTGCGGGGCAAGGGCTATTACCATCTCAGGCTCCCTGGGCTGCAGGCGGCCTGGCTCCAGGATACCACAGACGCAAAGCCCATGGAGCTCAGACCCCTGGTGTGAACTGGCATACGAGGTGCCCACAGCCTCCCTCTAGCATTACACCATCTGGTGATTCCTTATAAAGCCCAAAGCAGTGCGTGCAGTACTGTGTGAACAGTCATTCCGCTCTATCATTTAGGGAATAATGACCAGAGAAAATCTGAACGTGTTCAATACAAATACAATTTTAAAATATATTTTCTATCCGAGTTTTATTGAATCCACAGATGCAAAACTCACAGAAGCGGAGGCCGGCTGGATTTCTAGAAAGGATCGTCTCCACGTGCAGGGGATCTGCTTGAGGGAAGCTGCGGACAGCAGACTCGGGGCCGGACCCCAGAGGCACACACTTCTGCCAAGCCTGGTGCAGGTGGGGTCTGGAAATTAGCTCTGGGGCCAGGCAAGTTGCTGTCATTCTGCCTTTGACCACAGTGCCGGCGCTTAGGGCGCTAGCTCCCATGGCAGTGCGGGTCTTCCCGTTTTAGTGTGAAACCATCTCAGGCTGGCTTCCCTTTCCTTCCACCTTGTAAGCAGAAGGAGGGAAAGCGGACCCTAACTGTGCTGCCTCCCCAGGCCCAGCATGCTCACCCGGCATCTCAGGTGGAATAGGAGGTCAGAGCCGGGAGGGGGTCTCTAGGATGACATCCCGGTCACGGCCGGCCTGCCCTGCGCCCTCTGGCCCAGGCAGCCAAGGCCATCGCCTCTTCCCTGGGGCTGGGCTCCTGATGCTGGCGACCAAGACGGGTGTGCAGCCATTCAGCTGCCTCCGACTCGGCCATCAGAAATTGGTTCCAGTGCCCAGAAAACCATTAGGAATTAAGGAGGATGATCATCCTCTGAAAATGGCCCTGTGACAGCAGCTAAGGTGGTTACATCAGAGGCGCTGGCCTCTCAACTGGCCATAATCAGCATCTACTCTGCAAATGTTCGAGAGCCTCCCAGGGATCGGCCCTGCTCAGGTTGGGAACCTGGTGAGGAACAGCCAGACAGGTGTCACGCGCCTGCTTCTGGGAAGCCAGGAGTTATAACAGCATTTTTTAAATTAAAAAATAGTGAAAGGTTTCCAGTTATGACCAGTGCTACCAAGAAGCGTGTGTTAGTAGGACAGGGGCAAGGGGCCACATGTCCTCAGGGCAGGTAGGAACGGGTTCACGTCGTGTCCTGGGAGACGAGCAGCTCGCTTGGTCTCCGTTTGATTTGAACCGTCTCGGCCTTCGAGGTGTGCAGTTGGGTGGACCCGTTCATGCACCGTCACCAGCAGCTGGGCATCTCCAACCCCAGCGCTTTTGGGGTCAGCTACTGGCACTCTGGGTTTGAAGCAGGCTGGTAAGTCCCCTGCTAAGGGGCTCCTGGAGGGCCGCCAGCCAGGGGACCACAGTGGGGTGAAACGCCGCCCCGTGGGGCGGGGCCTGCCCCTTGGGCACCTCTCCCTCCGAGGGAATCCCATGTTCACATTGGCCCGTGCCCCGCCCCACCTGGCAGGCGCCGACACAGCACCTCCCTGGCCCTGCCTGCTCTGCGTTCCTTGGGAACAGGACCACTTGCTAACTGGCCTTGCTTTCTGGCCTCTTTCGCTCAGTGTGAGATTCTCCAGGTTCATCCGTGCGGTGGTGTCAGAGCTGGGTGATATTCTCTTGGGCAGATGTGCCACCACTGGCTTCCCTTACTCCACAGAGGGACACTTCAACTGCCTGCTTTTCTGCCTCTGTGGACAGCATGGTGTGGAAATCCACGCAGGAGCTTCTCTGTGTCGTGACTTTGCTGCTCTCAGGTGATCGCCCTGGGTAGACCTGCACGGCTCGGGGTAACCGTGTAGGCTTTGAGGAGCCGTCAAACTGTCCTCCAAGCCAGGCTCCCTTCGACGTCCCCAGCAGCAACGTGGCAGGGGTCCTCTTCCGCCCACCACCAGCACCTCCCCCCGTCTGGCTTTGAACACATGGTGGCTGTGGTTTCAATGTGCATTTCCAGGATGGCAACACGGCAGTGTCCACGTTCTGGCTGTGTGTCTGCGTTCGAGCTGCTTCTTTTGGATACGAGTCTCCTCAACACTTTGCTATTTTTCGTTGGGCCCTCGTCTTTCCATTTGTGTCTTTAGAGTTCTTGGGTGTTCTGGACACCAGACCCTCTGGGATGGCCGATCCTCTGGGGCCCATATTGTGGAAGGTTTTAGCGTGAGTGTGATTCTCAGAAATGACTTTCCCCTCTGGCAGAAAGCAGTCATGCCTGCTGACCACGCGAGCCCTCCTGGTCATCACCCTCTTGCAGCCCATGAGCCCCTCTTTTGTCATCTTCTACCATGGTGCTCAAGCAGCAGGACCTGCAGTCACCAGCCGTGCCACGTCAGCCATGCCACCCGGAGTCGCCTCGGGCAGGGCAGAAGAGGAGCGGGGTGTGAGGGCCACACTGCGCAGGGGCCTGCTCGCAGCCCCACCTTATCTCTCCCTCTCACCAGCCGATCTGCCGAGATCAGCGTCACCTTCGTCCTTCCTGCCCCCATCCCGCCCGCTGAGGTGTCCCCCGCTCCTCAGGATACGCCTCAGCCTGGCAGGCCACCTTTTCCCTTCTTTCCGTAGGACTGTCTGGGGTCACACCGAGTGGGGCATCCGCTGCTGCTGGCACACAGCACCCCACTCAGCTGGCCGGGCAGCGCTGAGAGCCCAGAGCATCAGCGGAGTGGGGAGCAGCTGCCTAGGATGGGGAACCCTGCTGGGGACTGTGCCAGGTGGGAGCTGAGGAGAGGACGCACCAGGAGGGGTGCTCTGGGCAAGTGTGTCCCCCCAAAGACTGCAGAAAACCTCACCCTGGCCCCCGCAAAACTGAGTCCCCAGGAGACCATGCAGCAATGGCAGAGGAGAAATGACCTGATCAGCAGGTCGACCCGTTCATGGATCAGTGACTTCTGGCTGATTTTATTGGTGCTTCCTAGTTGTACATGATGATGGGATTTGTTGGTATGTACTCATAATGCCCAAAATGGCACAATATGATACTTTGGCCAATATCGCTCTCCGGACTAATAATTTGAAAAGGCTGTACTGGAGGGTACCTGTAGGCAGGTGGGACGTGGCTAGAGCAAGTAGGTCACTGGGACGATCTTCCTGGGAACCTTGGCTTGCTCTGCTTCCCAGCTGCCGTGTCCTGAGCTGCTTCCACCATGACCTTCTGCCAGGACGCCTTGCCTCACCTTAGGCCCAGAGGTATGGACTCGCTGTCCACGATGAACCTCTAGAACTCTGAGCCCGAAATGAGTCCTCCCCCCCCCCAGTTGGTCTTCTCGAGGCATCTTGGCTGACTAATACAGTGAGCTAATTCAGAAACAGGGTCTCTGCAGACGTCACCGAGTTAAAACGAGGCCACGGTGGATCAGTGTAGGCCCTAACCCTGTTCGTCTGGATTGATTACCTATTTAATGCCACTGTTAATCTCCATGTTCTGCTTTGTTCCTCTGCGGAGCACTCATTACATGTTATTTGAATGGTCAAAAGAAAACGCACAGTCCTCTCTCGTGCAATTAACGCTTCCTCTGAACTTGACCTGAAGGTTTTAGAGCAGTCCTGACTTTCAGGGGTGTGGTTCCCTTTCCTTCTCTTCCAGATGACAAACAGCTCAACTGTAAGTCCGAACATCCTCCATCAACCAATGGGTGCAGTTTAGCTTTGTGGGTAGGGGACGTTCCCCAGGTGAGGTGGGCACTGTGGAGGCGGGAGCACGTGTGGCCAGAGCCAGCAGCCTGGGTCCAGTGGCTGCATCCTCTGCAGCTGCTCTGAGGCTCGGGTCCGCAGTTAAAGTTTGCAGTCGTTAGAGATGACTCAAGACCAACATGTATTTCTGCCGTGTGATGTGGCGGAGTCCAGAGATGACCAGGTATCCGCTGAGAGCTACAGAAGGTATTTAATTGGAAAAACATGCTAAGCCTGGGATGGGGTGCAGGCAGCTGTGAAGGGCACAGGTCTTCCTGGGGCACAGTGGGGTGAAGTTCCCAGGGGGTCACTCGACACCGACATGTCTTCGTTTTAACATCTATAAAATGTGAGCAATGTCACAACGGGAGTGTAGCACTTGGAAGCCCCACGGCTTGGGTCTTGGTCCTGCACTGGGCTCCACGGGCCAGGCTGAAGGCCAAGTGGAGTCGCTTCTAAGGAAGCACCTCTCTCCAAGCCAAGACCAAGATGCTGTCGGAAATCAGGACAGGTCAGAGCCAAGGGTCCTGAACTGGCCGTTTTCAGCTGACACAATGAAGTTCCCTCTGCCTGAACCCTTACATGTTTACGCCTTTCAATCTTCACAAAAAGCAGCCTGCAACAGCCTGATGTTCGTCAGTCCCTGCTTGCTTTGCCCTTGTTCTGTCTTCCCGTCCCTGTAAGGTCAGCAACTAAAGCCTGAAGCTGGCTCTGTGCTCTCAGCCCCTGCCCATAAACCACCCTTTTCAGCCAAGCAGAGCGCCTGTCCTACGGAAGGCAGTGTTGCCTGACCCTGACGGTGTGCAAACAGGCACCACAGGCCTTTGAGTGGCTGAGCTTCTGAGCTCTGCCACCCTGACCTCGCAGTTCTCCGATCTCCCAAGCATCGGAGAGCTGCCTCTGCACCCCACAACCTGTGCAACCAATGCCCGCAGGATAAGTCTGTCCTCCTGGGAAACAGATGTGGCTACTTTTCCTACGCAAATTATGCCAAGATCCACATGACAGTGTCCCAGAGAGAGGCCACATGGTCATAATGGAGTGATTGCTGATTGCTGCTTTTCTTTGGTCTGGCTCCCAGCCTTTAGGGCCTGCTGGTCTTATCTTGCCAACTGGATCTGCCTTCAGCAAGATCAGCGCCCAGCCAGGGCTACTCAAGGGGACCCCATGGGTCCCCAGGAGCCGTGACTCAGGACTGTCCTGCAGTCAGAAGGCAAAGCGCGGCACCTGCCCGCTCCTTTCCGGGAAGACCGAGGCCTGCGGCCAGGGCAGCAAGGTCCTGTCTGGCGCTCGACAGCACAAGCCAGCCACAGCCAACAAACCCTCACACTGGGGCCAGACACCTGGGGAGGCCGGTCTGGCTCAGGTGTGCCTGGTTTCACCCAGTTTTAACGCTGAAGGAACTACGTCTGGGAAAACCCCTCGGCCCTCAGCTAGCCGGACAGAGCCTCCGTCTGGGACTGCAAAGGGCCAGGCGCTCGCGGGGCGAGGGCTATCCCGGGTTCAGGGCGCCACCAGTAGAGCTGCATTGCGGAGCAGGGAGAAGACGCTCTCTGGGCAGCACGTCGCCTGCGGCGACTTCTTCAGCCCTGGGTCGGTGCTCACACCCCGTCTCTGCTTTTCCAGCTGGGCTAACTCGACACCAGCTCCCTGGCCATCTTGCAACAGTGCTCAAGCACCACAGCAGGCGTGTGCCCACCTCAGGAAGCCCCTGCCACAGGTCCTAAGCAGCGCATCCTGCCTGGTGTCTGGGCAGCCCGTCACCTCTCAGGCCCCGTTCCCGCTGACGCCTCTTGCTAATTCCACCACGACTGCAGCTATCCCTCTGCTCAAGTCCAGAAGCGTCCGAGTCACCCACGAGGACGGGCGGGACTCACGTCCTCCTGGCTCCTGCTCTGGTATGATGCTGGCCTCCTCCCAAGAAGCAGGGGGTCTCAGTGGATCCCGTCCCGAGGTCTGGGATCCACGTTTCCCCGATCTGCCGGGGAACCTCTCTCCGCGGCAGCTACAGCCATGGAAAGATTCTTCTTAAGAGCTCCACTTAAAAGTTGACCCGCCCCTCGCCCCAGGGCGGCCCGGAACACGGCCACATGGAAATGTCAGATCGTGCACCTCCCTCCGGTGGCTTGGGATCCCAGCACGCGGGTGGCGGATGCGGTGCTGCCCTCAGGCTCTGCCCTCCGTCCACAGCGCAGGCAGAGCAATGCAGCAGAATTCTCGGGGGCCCTGGACGTTCGGCGGGCAGGGAGCAGCCTGTCCTGACCTCTCCCAGCTGTGGGGTCCTGAGGGCATCCCCAGCCCCAGCAGCCCACTGGACACCGCTGCTCGGGTGCACTGCCGACTGCCCGGTGCACAGCCTCCGGGAGTGGGGCAGCTCCGTGCGCCTCCGGTGCCGACGGGCCTCCGCCAGCTCGCAGCTCCTCCTCTGCAGCGTCCTCACCTCCCGACCTTGGTAGACCTGAAGGGAGCCGGGACCCCGCTCCACGTGGGCTGGGGCTTCACCCAGACCACAGTGCTGCCCGGCCGTGAGGCCGCTTTCTCCCTGAGCCGCCCTCTCGACTTGCTTCCAGGGCCTTGCCGACACCCACCCGATGGCCAGTGGGCACGGGGGCTGAGCCTCCTGCCGCGCTCGGGGTGGCTGCCTCCCCCGCAGCTCTTGGCTCCTGGTGTTCGTGAGAGACGGGAGACTTCCTTTCACTCGAGCATGGAGAGGCCGTTACTTAACTGGCCTGATTCCCATTCTGTGTCTCAGGGAGCCAGGAGCCGGGGGAGAGGGAGCGGTGCAGGAGCGGCGGGCGGCAGGGCACTCAGAACGCCAGCTGCATTTACCAGCCCAGGTCGCCACCTTACATGGACACCGTCTGCGGGGCCCCCAAGTGACGATGGAGCACGGAGATCACTGGTCCAACGCCACCCTCACAGGTGTCTAGTAATGAAAGGAATCGGCGTCCTGCCAGATCTACCAAGATGGGAGGAGCCCACACGGTGCACAAGGGTGCCCGTGCAAGGGTCTCCCGAGCCTTCGGCCTGTGGAAACGCAGAGCCTGTGGCTGCAGCATAAAGTGCACTCATGACCAGGCCCCTGTCCACAGTGACCAGGCCTGTGTGTCCACTCGAGCCAAGGTGTGGTCCGCGTAGCCACGTGGAGCTGGCAAACAGTCCTGAGGACGATGCCCATCTTCAGGTGGAGGACCGACGGGCGCCAGTGGGGCCGGAGCAGGTCCTGGGCCCTGGGTGGCTCCAGCCCTCTCCTCCCTGCAGCACTCTGCTCCCCCTAATCAGACGCCAGTCTGTTTTTAAGCCATCTGGGCTGCAGGGACACCGGCTTGCTCACGGGTGCCAGGCAACCTGGCCTGGGCCTGATGACACCACATCCTTTGTGACTCGTTTACTTTTCAGGGCTTGGAGGAACCCAGGCTCAGGCATGCGGGGTGAGCACGGACCTCCGGGGGCCGCCACAGCACACAGGTCTTGGATGAGAGCGTGTGTTTGTGTAAGTGATGCATGTGTGTGTGGACAACACGAGACCCTCACAAGGCCGTAATAGAGTGTCCTCCTCAGTCTTTCCACCCAGGATCCCATCCGTACCCCAAGAAAGCCCACCACACACCCAGACATGGCACGCCTCTTTGAGGCTGGTTCAACGGTGCATGTGCACAGGCTGCCCCCTGGTGGCTGCTCCTGGAAGTTCATTGCTTCACGTAAGCTCCAAGCTCCCAGAAAGAACGTCAGCCTTTACACTCAGTCCTGCGTATAATAACTTGACGACGTCCAAACGAGTTCTTAGGGCATAACAACAAAGGGATTGGAGTTTCACCAAATGCATTCAACTAAAAAGGAGTTACAGTCCTGTAGGGGGCGCCCGAGGAGCGCAGGGCTGGCAGGCCGGTCTGCCTGTGGTCCACCCCATGGCCTGGGAGGTCTGCCTGCTCCTGGCCGAGCAGGCCAGCTGAGGCCCCGGCACAGCAAGTTACTGTTAGCCTGGGAAAAGCGCCATATTTGGACAGATTTTGTTTTGTTTTGTTTCAAAAAATTGTTGCAGCCGGGCGCGGTGGCACAGGCCTGTACTGCCAGAAGACGGGGAGGCTAAGGCTGGAGGATCTTGAGTTCAAATTCAGCCTCAGCAAAAGCGAGGTGCTAAGGAACTGAGTGAGATGCTGTCTCTAAATAAAATACAAAATAGGGCTGGGGGTGTGGCTCAGTGGTTGAGTGCCCCGAGTTCAGTCCCTGGTACCAAAACAAAAAAAAATTTGCGTCCCTACTATGTGCTAGACGTTCTTTCTGGTCATAAAAGATGCCTGACATGTTCATACTTGGAGAGCCTTAGTGTTTCCAACTAGGACAAGAAACCGCAGTGATCACCAGCATGTTCTATCCAAAACAGCTGCTCACTTTTTCAGCTTCTGCCCGAGCCCACTGTCCAGGGGTCCACTCTGGGCTCCGGGTACAAACCTTGCTGCTCAAAACCAAGTGGCTTCATTCAAAACGGGCATTTCTTCCCTCTTTCGCTCCCTCCTTTCCCCTCCCTAACGGGGGAAACAGATTTTTCCTATTTCAGGCTAAGCTACCATGTCCTTCGCTGCCCAGAAGAGTGTCGCTGCCCACGGAATGAAGAAACCCCCGCCTGGGCCTGGAGCTGCGCTCAGGGACCCACGGGGACACTAGTGGATCACGCTCCCGACAGGCTGCTCTGCCGGCGCTGTGGCAGAGCTGACCCAGGACTCCCTGAGCTCCTCCTCTGCGGCAGTCACACAGCTTCCGCCTTTCCCTCAGAACCTTGTCCTCGACATCAGATGGGCAGTGGGGACAGGACCGAGCTCTCGGCGTCAGAGTTGGCGTTCTGGCTGCACGAGGTGGACCACGGGCCCCTCTCCACCTCCACCTGTGTCGCCTGACGCTGCTGGGGCCAAGCTGGACTCTGTGGAGGACTCCATGGGTCTCTGCCTGGTCACCTCCAGGAGGAGAGGAGGGAAGAGCGGTGCCCTGCTCCGCCCAGGCCGAGGCCTCCGTGGGGGACATCCTCACGCTCAGCAGTGGCCTGGCCTGTGTCATCAGCAAGAAAGGCAAAGTTGGCGGAGTTCAAATCTGTGCTTAGAGGGACGTTCCAGTGAATGTCCGTTCATCAGCACCCTGGGCAGAGCTGCGCTGGGCCTCCCTGGTCCAGAGGTGGACTCTGCCAGGAGCCCCTGGACACTGGAGCCCGCACAGGAGTGCATGCTGCCAGAAGTCACCGCCAGGACAGTGTTAGAAATCAGGTGGAAACCAATTTGGTTCTGTTTCCACCCAGAGAGAAGTTGTTTTTAATGGCTGGAAGGAGAGGTAAGAGGGCGTCGATGAGAAACACAGAACGTCACCTTCTGTGAGAACATGTGAGTGTCACAAGAGGACTCCCCGGCGCACCCTGCTCGGGTCTCAAAACACCCTGGAAGACCATCTGCTCTCACCTCCGCCAAGTTCCTTCACCTCCGCATGGTCTCTCCTCTCACCTCCACCAAAAGGTCTCTCCTCTCACCTCCACCAAAAGGTCTCTCCTCTCACCTCCACCATGGCCCCTCCTGTCACCTCTGCTACCATTTCTTCTCTCACTTCCACATGGTCTCTCCTCTCTCCTCCACCACCATATCTCCTCTCACCTCTGCCAAGGTTTCTCCTGTCACCTCTATCACCATCTCTCCTCTCATCTTCACGTGGTCTCTCCTCTCACCTGCACATGGTCTCTCCTCTCACCTGCACATGGTCTCTCCTCTCACCTGCATGTGGTCTCTCCTCTCACCTCCACATGGTCTCTCCTCTCACCTCCACGTGGTCTCTCCTCTCACCTGCACGTGGTCTCTCCTCTCACCTCCACATGGTCTCTCCTCTCACCTGCACATGGTCTCTCCTCTCACCTCCACATGGTCTCTCCTCTCACCTCCACATGGTCTCTTCTCTCACCTCCACATGGTCTCTCCTGTCACCTCTGTCACCATCTCTCTCTCACCTCCACCAAGGCCTCTCCTCTCACCTCCACCAAGGTCTCTCCTGTCACCTGTCACTATCTCTCCTCTCACCTCCACGTGGTCTCTCCTCTCATCTTCACGTGGTCTCTCCTCTCACCTCCACATGGTCTCTCCTCTCACCTCCACCAAGGTCTCTTCTGTCACCTCTGTCATCATCTCTCTCTCACCTCCACCAAAGCCTCTCCTCTCACCTCCACCAAGGTCTCTCCTGTCACCTGTCACCATCTCTCCTCTCACCTCCACATGGTCTCTCCTTTCACCTCCACGTGGTCTCTCCTGTCACCTCTACCAAGGTCACCATCTCTCCTCTCACCTCCACCAAGGCCTCTCCTCTCACCTCCGCCATGGTCTTTTCTCTGACTTCTGCATTCCTTGGGTGGAGTTGGATCACCTGTCCGCTTGATTCTGTGGTTATTCAGCACTGGTTGGTCTTGTGCAGGGACATGTTCCCTTCCTATTAGGAGAAAGATCCCCAGGACCGTAAGCAGTGAAAACATTCAGGCCAAACAGCGTGACTGGGCGAAGACCCCCACGCCCCCTGCGGGCCGCCCAGCCCCGCGTCTCCCCACCAAGGAGCCGGCGGCTCCGTGTATCTGAGTCACCCCGTAATGAAACCTCGAGGAACCTCACACCTCCAGACCCGGGCCATCCCCGAGCAGGCCACCGCCTTCCTGCCCTGCTCAGCAAGGCTGCTGGCACCAGGATGCCCTGCTGGTGGCCTGGGCACGCTTACGCACAACAATCGCTCTGTGCTGTAACACAGCCCTGACCTCAGGGACCTGCTGAGGGGCTGCCCTTGGGGGCGCTGCCTTCCTGCTTGCTCCAGGTCTGCCTTCCCTGTCCAGGAGTGTGGCTCCCCAGCGCCGCCCTGCTGCGGGACCTAGGATGGCGGGACTCCTGGAACCTGAAGAGCTCCACCCCTGGGCAGCGTGGCCCGCACCCAGGCAGGAAGGCAGAACGAGGCTCCGCGGCCAGAGAGGAGGCTCCTGGCAGGCAGGCAGGTGGGGCGGTGGGGCGGGGCACCGGGGGCAGAGGAGGCTCCAACTTCACTGTGAGAGCGGGTGTCGTGGCACCTGGGCTGAAACAACGGGCCAGCTGGGGTGGGGGCTGGTCAGCACGGGGACGGTGCACACTCCATTTGGGACAGGGTGAGCACAGCGGCAGGCCCCAGCCCTGCTCCACACGCCAAGGCGCTGGCCAGGGGTTCACGACGGAACTGCCAGCGAGCACCCGTGCTTCCTAACACCATCTCCGTGAGCGCCCTGCAAGGACCAGGCTGATGATGGCTGATGATGCTAACAGCCATCATCAGGGACCCCAGGAGAACCCGCTGTCCTGCTGCTGTAAGTACCCAGGGGCGCGGGGTGGCGGCTCAGAACCCTTAGGATTCTACCCTAGCCAAGTCAAAGGCCCTGGAGCTGAGAGCACAGGCCTGTGGCAGGCGGGGTGAGAGGTGGGAGTCAGGGGCCACTGTTTCCTCCTGTGGGAAGAGGGGACGGTGGGGAGCTGACGGTGTCACAGAGCTGGCATGAGGAGCCAGCAAGCCACCCGCGTGCAGCGGGGCCAGGCTGTGGCAGTCAGTGGGATCACCCCTGCAGCCTGAGCCACGCAGCTTCCCTCTGTCCATCTGCCCGGGGACTCCCCCATGGTCAGCTCCTCTGCACCCAAGGGTGTCTCAAAAGCCGCCCAGTGGCCTTGCCGCAGTTGCTGCCCCGCACGGGCCTGGCCTCTGCAGGGGCCTACCGTGCTGCCTGGCCCTCTCCCTTCCTCAGGAGAGATGGCTGACCTGGACACGGGTGTGCATCCTGTGTACCCCAGGGCAGCTTCTCAGGCTGACTGGATCCCGAGTGCCCAGGTCCGGACATGGCATGCTGTTCCTGGTCCCCAGAGGCTGGCCCTCTGGCCCCTTCCATGTCACGGGCCCTGGAGAACCAGCCCCGCTCTGTGGTGACGAAGTGATGGCGTGGGATCCCGCACACTGGCCCCTCGGATCCAGCTTCCCGCGCTCCCCCGGTAGGGGCCGGTGGGCGTGTCCGTGTCCGCTGGCTTCTTCTTGCTGGGCAGCGTGGCTGCACGTTCGTTCCTCTGTCGACTGTTCAGGTCGTGTTCACTTCTTCTGTTTCTGGCAATGCCCCGTGCACGCTCTCGTGCTGCCTCTGCTGGAGCACAGCTGTCTCTCCCTGGAACGTGACCTGACGTCACCTGCTGACCAGGGACAGGAGTGCTCGGCTCTGAGGCGTGGCCATGCAGGTTCCCCAAGAGGCTGCCAACCTAGAGGACAGTTAGGGAAAATCTCCAGAGAACAATGACACCAGGTACACAGGGCTCGGCAGTGGGACCGTGTCCCCAGCAACCCAGGAGCCTGTTCAGAGCCGGGGTGACCTGGAGATTTTAAGGCACAAGTTGGAAGGACTGCGTGAGGCGTTTCGTAGCCATGATCCTCGGCCCCCAGGATCAGTAGTGGTGGCAGCAGCCTGAGCTGGTCAGCGACTGGACACACTCCTGCAGGACAGTCGTGCAAGAGGTGGTCCTGGTGGCTTTGGTGACAGCGACCATTAGAAGGATGGTCACTTCCTTCAAGGAGACATTTCCCTGTTTCAAGCTCCAGCTCTGTATGGTGTCCGTAGGATTGAGCTGGGGACGCCGCATTGACCCCAACTGTCTCAGGGTGGCACCAACTTGTGCCCTCAGCAGCCAGGGCACAGCACCCCTCTCCACGCCCAGGGAGGCCCGAGGCCCCAGCCGGCACCCTGGGGCAGCTGCGTCTCCTGGTGGCTCCAGCGCCCAGGGGCCAGCTGCATCCAGCCTGCTGTCGTGTGCTCAGGGGTCATCCCATCCCGGGCTGCCTCATCCCACAAGCGTTTCCTGGTGGTCACCCCCATCTGGGCAAGAGGCCCTCCTGCATTCTGGGCTGGGTCCCTGTGGAGGGGAGCGTCGCGCCGGCTCTGCCTCCTCCTGGAGGGTCCTTCGCTCTCTGCAGAGAACCCTCCATTACCACTCATCATGAACCCTACCTAACCCCAATCACTCCTCTGCTTTTTTAAAAAGAATGTTGTTTACATTTTCCATGTATGTCAGCGACCCATCTCCAATTTATGTATGATGTAAGTTGTAATCAGAACTCATTTTTCTCCCTTTGTGTCTATATTTACCCAAACATTTTTATATTTAAAATCTTTTCCTTGCTTTAATGAAAAGATCCTTCTCTTCCCTTGATTGCTGTGGTATGGGGATAACTCAGTCTCCAGGTACGGAAACAAGGTCGCCCCTGCTTAAACAAGACCTAGAACTGGTCTTCGGCATAACAAGTCTACAGTGGTGAAGTTTCACTGGGGATTTGGTGTTTTAGTAAATGGTATAAAAATCCTTGCTTTCCAATTGCTTGTTTGCTCAGAGTGCATTGAGCCCCAGGGGTGCCAGGACCCTAAGACGAGTGAGTTCAGGGCTTGCATGTTGGTGTTGTGTGCAAAAGACCGTGAAAAAAAACTCAGGAGTTAAGCCAGGAAGGAGGCTGCATTCCTGGTCGCTCCGTAACTCCGGTTTCAAGCAGAGGATATCTGTTTCTTGGTGAGGCAGTTTTTGCTGCTTATCGATCCCCTGCTGTTTACCCCATTTGTCTGCTGTGATCACCTGCAGTCTGCCAGCATATCGACGCCTTTATTGAGTGCAGATTGCTCACTGTCAGGCACCTATCATCCGCCATTTGCCTGCCTCTTGCCTGTCCATTGCCTGCCTTTCACTTACCCATCACCCACCACTCGAGGTTCACCTCCCGATCATTCGACAGCTGCCAGCAGACTGACCGCAGACCACCAGTGGAGCACCAGCTGCCTGCTGTTGCCTGGAAGTTCACTGTCACAGTACCTGCAGGTTTGGTTACACGTGGCTGCCGCCATTTTGAGACAACAGCCAGGCCCCATAGGGGCCCTGGCGGGGCTGACTGAGCCCCGTCTCCAGGATCCCTCAGCCCGACCGATCACTCCCTGCCTCTGGGGCCCTCACATCGACTGAATGCTCCCTGCCGCCAGGACCCCCAGATGGACTTGACTGTACCCTATCACCCAGACCCCAGACCGACTGATTGCACCCGGCCTCCAGGATCCTGCAACCACACCAAACACACCCGACCTCCACTACCCCTGCCAGACCAACTGCACCCCACCTCCAGGACCTCCAGCCGACCACGTCCACACCCCGAGCTGCAGCTCCCCATTAGCCAACACATTCGGAAGCCAGAGTGGCCATCTTGGATAGTCCTGGAAGCTGTATCTCCCATCTTTAGGTGGGGCAGGTCCCATCCTGAGGCGCCTGCTGGAGACTTGAAGTTCATTGTAAGGTACCTCTCATGCATCAGGCTACTGAAGACTGGAAAGTTTCATTACTATATGACTGTTAGAGTGTAGATTGTCTTTTTTCTCTGTATTGAACAATTTTAAGTTTTTATTTCTTTACTTTTCTTGCTGTCTTTTCCTTTTGTTTACCTGTTCCCTCAGAGTCTCTTTCTCCCTTTTTTGCATGCCAACATCCAATTTCTTTTGATTATATTCTCACCCTTTCTATTATCTAGAACTTCTGTATATTCTTTTCTTATCCCACTAACAGCCACATCCTACATCCCTCTGCATCCTCTTTGTCCTCCATTGGAAACTGCAGACTGGAAATCTGTGTGTTTTACTGAAGATAATATTTGAAATCATTCTGTTTAATATGACAATATTGTTAATGTCCTCATAGGGGCTATTTGGTCTAGGATTGTATAGTGTCTGAATCAGGCACTGCTAATATTGATCTCCCCTTAAAGAAAAGGTTTTGGAAACCTATAGGGCCACTATAAGCCTATAGGGGGAAATCTGCAATACCCCAGATCTGCACTGCTAGAGGGGAAGATACATGAACAACATGAAAAAACAAGGGAAGAAAATGATCCAAACAAATCTAGATTCTATATTAATAGAATCCAAAGACAGTATAGCAGAAGAAATGTCAGAAAAGGATTCAGATTATACATGATTAAGATGATTCACAAAGCAAAGGATGAGATAAGAGCAAATGCAGGCAATGAATGATAATACCAATAAGCAGTTGAAAGAGCAACTGCAGGAAGCAAAAGATCATTTCAACAAAGAGATAGAGATTCTCAAAAACAAAAACAAAAACAAACAGAAATCCTTGAAATGAAGGAAATAATAAACCAAATAAAAAACTCAATGGAAAGCATCACCAAAAGACTAGACCACTTGGAAGACAGAACCTCAGACAATGAAGACAAAATGTTTAATCTTGAAAATAAAGTTGCTCAAACAGAGAAGATGGTAAAAACTCATGAACAGAATCTCCAAGAACTATGGGACATCATGAAAAGACCAAATTTAAGAATTACTGGGATTGAGGAAGGCACAGAGAAACAAACCAAAGGAATGAACAACCTATTCAATGACATACTATCAGAAAGTTTCCCAAACCTGAAGAATGAAATGGAAAATCAAATACAAGAGGCTTACAGAACACCAAATGCACAGAATCACAACAGATCCACACCAAGGCACATTATAATGAAAATGCCTAACATTTAAAATAAAGATAGGATTTTGAAGGCCACAAGAGAAAAGCATCAGATTACATATAGGGGGAAACCAACACGGATAGCAGCCGACTTCTCAACCCAGACTCTAAAAGCTAGAAGGGCCTGGACCAACATATTTCAAGCTCTGAAAGAACATGGTTGCCAACCAAGAATCCTATACCCAGCAAAACTAACCTTCAGATTTGAAGATGAAATAAAATCCTTCCATGATAAACAAAAGTTAAAAGAATTTACAAATAGAAAGCCGATACTACAGAATGTTCTCAACAAAATATTCCATGAGGAGGAAATGAAAAACAACAATGTAGGTCAGCAAAGGGAGGAACTACCTTAGAGAAAAGCCACTCAAAGGAGAAACCAAGCCAACTTAAAAACCAAAAATAAGCCCAAATGACTGGGAATACAAATCATATCTCAATAATAACACTGAACGTTAATGGCCTAAACTCATCAATCAAAAGACATAGACTGGCAGAATGGATTAAAAGAAATACCCAACAATATGCTGCCTGCAAGAGACTCATCTCATAGAAAAAGACATCCACAGACTAAAGGTGAAAGGATGGGTAAAAACCTACCACGCACATGGACTCAGTAAAAAAGTGGGAGTTTCCATCCTCATATCAGATAAAGTGGACTTGAAGCCAAAGTTAGCCTGAAGGGATAAAGAAGGACATTTCATACTGCTTAAGGGAACCATAAATCAGGAAGACATAACGATAGTAAATATTTATGCCCCAAACAATGGTGCATCCCTGTACATCAAACAAATCCTTCTCAATTTCAGGAATCACATAGACCACAAGACAATAATTCTGGGTGACTTTAACACACTGCTGTCACCACTAGATAGATCTTCCAAACAAAAATCAAACAAAGAAACCATAGAACTCAATAACACAATCAATAACCTAGACTTAATAGACATATATAAAATATTCCATCCACCAATGAGCGGATTCACTTTCTTCTCAGCAGCACATGGAACCTTCTCGAAAATAGACCATATGTTATGCCACAAAGCAGCCCTTAGGAAATTAAAAAAAAAAAAATAGAGATACTGCCTTATGTTTTATCAGATCATAATGGACTGAGAGTAGAAATCAATGACAAAATAAAAAACAGAAATTACTCCAACACCTGGAGACTAAATAATATATTAAATAAAACATGGATAATAGAAAACATCAGGGAGGAGAATAAAAAAATTCTTAGAGGTCAATAAGAACGATGATACAACATATCAAAATCTCTGGGACACTATGAAAGTGATACTAGAGGAAAATTCATTGCATGGAGCGCATTCCAGAAAAGAATGAAAAGTCAACAACTAAATGACCTAACATTACAGCTCAAAGCCCTAGAAAAAGAAGAACAGAATAACAGCAAAAGTAGTAGAAGACAGGAAATAATTAAAATCAGAGCTGAAATCAATGAAATTGAAACAGAAGAAACAATTCAAAAAATTAACAAAACAAAAAGTTGGTTCTTTGAAAAAGTAAACAAAATAGACAAACCCTTAGCCACACTAACAAAGAGAAAGAGAGAAAACTCAAGTTACTAAAATTTGTGATAAAAAAGGAAATATCATGACAGACACCACTGAGATACAGAACATAATCAGAAGCTACTTTGAAAATCTGTATTCCAGGGCCAGCTCTCTGTGGGACTTCAGAGAAGTCTTGCCACCAGGGCACTGGGGTGGAGCCCAGGACTGTCCCAGGGCTGTTTCTGCCACAGAACTTTCTGGTCCCCTTTCTACAAGATCTGCAAAGGCTACAAGGGCCTCCCGTCGAGGGGTCAGGATCTGCCACCAACTGCATCATGGAAATACTTGAAGTTTTCATAGCTGTTTGGATGATAGGAATGAGAACGGGGATGGACATGACCTGAAACAATTTCTCTGGGTTATCGAAGCAGATCTGGGGCATCGAGTGCTTGGCATGTGTACAGTAATGACTGAAGGGACGTGAGCTGGTCATTAGCATCAGCAGCTGGTGGAGGAGTGGGATGCTCAGCCTCAGATGTAGTCAACGCAAAAGCAAAGCAAAACCAAAGCCCCAAACAAAAGCAAAACAAAACCAAACGACAGGAAAATGGAAAACAAGACACCTTGAGATTTTTGCTGAAGTTACTGGGGGAAATTTCTTCCAGTCACATTTTGCTTTTCCTCCATGGCTTCTGTGCTAACTAACCATCAAGGCCAAGGCCAGGCCAACCCCAGAGCTGCCTTTCTAGGGAGGGGCCTCCCTGGGCGGCCTGGGGCTTCGAATCCATGGAGAGCTACCTCCTGACCCCCCCGGGGGCCACCAGCAAGGGCCCCTCCAGGTCTCCGGTCATTTCTCGGAGACCTCTCTGTTTGGTAAACTGGATATTAAAAACAAATGTACCTCATTAGAAATAAAGTGTTTTCAACCAGTTTGAAATAAAATGTAATTACTAATGATATTTTAAAAAAAAGAAAGAAAATCTGTATTCCAACAAAATAGAAAGTACCAAAGACACTGACAAATTTCTAG
Organism: Sciurus vulgaris; assembly: GCF_902686455.1. Taxonomy (NCBI): domain Eukaryota; kingdom Metazoa; phylum Chordata; class Mammalia; order Rodentia; family Sciuridae; genus Sciurus; species Sciurus vulgaris. Next base: position 4,228,974 of record NC_136472.1, on the reverse strand, counting down.
AGACATATGCTCCTCCCCAGCTGAACCAGGAGGACATACACGATTTAAACAGATCAATATCAAGCAATGAAACAGAAGCCATTAAACACCTACCATCCAAGAAAAGCCCAGGACCACACGGATTCTAAGCTGAGTTCTACAAGACCTCCAAAGAAGAACTCATTCCAATACTTCTCAAAGTATTCCAGGAAATAGAAAAGGAGGGTACCCTACTGAACTCATTCTATGAAGCTAATATCACCCTCATACCAAAACCAGGAAAAGACACATCAAGGAAAGAAAATTTTAGGCCAATATCCTTGATGAATATAGATGCAAAGATCCTTAACAAAATATTGGCAAACCGTATTGAAAAACATATTAAGAAAATTGTGCACCACAATCAAGTGGGGTTCATCCCTGGAATGCAAGGATGGTTTAACATCCGTAAATCAATAAACGTAATCCATCATGTCAATAGACTTAAGGATAAGAATCATATGGCTATTTCAATTGATGCAGAAAAAGCGTTCGACAAAATACAACACCCCTTCATGCTCAAAACACTAGAAAAAATAGGGATAGTAGGAACATACCTGAACATTGTAAAGGCTATTTATGCTAAGACCATGGCCAACATCATTCTTAATGGAGAAAAACTGAAACCATTCCCTTTAAAAACGGGAACAAGACAGGGATGTCCTCTTTCACCACTTCTATTCAACATTGTCCTCGAAACTCTAGCCAGAGCAATTAGGCAGACTAAAGAAATTAAGGGATACAAATAGGAAAAGAGGAACTTAAGCTGTCACTATTTGCGGATGACATGATTCTATATTTAGAGGATCCAAAAACCTCTTCCAGAAAACTTCTAGACCTCATCAATGAATTCAGCAAAATAGCAGGCTATAAAATCAACACGCATAAATCTAAAGCATTTTTATACACAAGTGATGAAACATCTGAAAGGGAAATGAAGAAAACAACTCCATTTGCAATAGCCTCAAAAAAAAAATAAAATACTTGGGAATCAATCTAACCAAAGAGGTAAAAGATCTCTACAATGAAAACTACAAAACATTGAAGAACAAAATTGAGGAAGAATTTAGAAGATGGAAAGATCTCCCATGTTCTTGGATAGGCAGAATTAATATTGTCAAAATGGCCATACTACCTAAAGTGTTACACAAATTCAATGCAATTCCAATTAAAATCTCAATGATGTACCTCACAGAAATAGAGCAAGCAATCATGAAATTCATCTGGAAGAATAAGAAACCCAGAATAGCTAAAGCAATCCTTAGCAGGAAGAATGAAACAGGGGGTATTGTAATACCAGAAGTTCAACTATACTACAAAGCAATAGTAACAAAAACGGCATGGTATTGGCACCAAAATAGACAGGTGGATCAATAGTACAGAATAAAGGACACGGACACAAACCCAAATAAAGACAATTTTCTCATACTAGACAAAGGTGCCAAAAATATGCAATGGAGAAATGATAGCCTCTTCAACAAATGGTGCTGGGAAAACTGGAAATCCATATGCAGCAGAATGAAACTAAACCCCTATCTCTCACCCTGCACAAAACTCAACTCAAAATGGATCAAGGACCTTGGAATCAGACCAGAGACCCTGCATCTTATAGAAGAAAAAGTAGGTCCAAATCTTCAACATGTCGACTTAGGATCAGGCTTCCTTAACAGGACTCCCATAGCACAAGAAATAAAAGCAAGAATCAATAACTGGGATAGATTCAAGCTTTGAAAAGCCTTCTCTCAGCAAAGGAAACTATCAGCAATGTGAAGAGAGAACCTACAGAGTGGGAGAAAAATCTTTGCCACTCACACTTCAGATAAAGCACTAATTTCCAGGATGTACAAAGAACTCAAAAAACTCTACACCAAGAATACAAATAACCCAATCAACAAATGGGCTAAGGATATGAACAGACACTTCACAGAAGAATATCTACAAGCAATCAACAGACATGTGAAAAAATGTTCACCATCTCTAGTAATAAGAGACATGCAAATCAAAACTACCCTAAGATTCCATCTCACCCCAATTAGAATGGCGATTATCAAGAATACAAGCAACAACAGGTGTTGGCGAGGATGTGGGGAAAAAGGTACACTCATACATTGCTGGTGGGGCTGCAAATTAGTGCAGCCACTCTGGGAAAGCAGTGAGGAGATTCCTTAGAAAACTTGGAATGGACCTACCATTTGACCCAGCTATCCCACTCCTCGGCCTATACCCAAAGGACTTAAAATCAGCATACTACAGAGATACAGCCACATCAATGTTCATAGCTGCTCAATTCACAATAGCCAGACTGTGGAACCAACCTAGATGTCCTCCAATTGATGAATGGATAAAGAAACTGGTATATATATACACAAAGGAATATTACTCAGCTATAAAGAATGACAAAATTATGGCATTTGCAGGCAAATGGATGAAATTGGAGAATATCATGCTAAGTGAGATAAACCAATCTCACAAAACCAAAGGATGAATGATCTCGCTGATAGCGGATGACACATGATGGGGTGTGGGAGGGGGGCAAGAATGGAGGAAGAAGGGAATGTATAGAGGGAAAAGAGGGGTGGAAGGGGTGGGGGGGGGAAATAACAAAATGAATCAAACACCATTACCGGGTGTAAATGTATGATTACACAAATGGTATGCTATTACTTCACATACAAACAGAAACAACATGTATCCCATTTGTTTACAATAAATATAAATTAAAAAATAACATGGACTATAGTTTGCTGACCTTCTTGGTTGATGGAAATTTGATTTATTGTTGATAGTTTTTAACAGTTACTTTCAGTTTCTTAAATTGTTTTTAATAATATGTGTATTTTAGGGCTGGGGATATAGCTCAGTTGTTGAGTGCTTGCCTCACATGCACAAGGCCCTGGGTTCAATCCCCAGGACCAAAAAACAAACAAACAAACAAAAACCAACCTCAGGATCTGAGTTTTGAAAATCAGAAGGGAACTTGTTGATTACGTGCATCTGCATACCAGAATACCACGTGTGATGGGCTGACAGATCTGGCTCCATGAGAATGTTCTAGGCCAGACTCTAAGGGAAATGTCTAAACAGACTCCATTTTGCTCTAAGACTCCATGTTATGTAGGAAATAAGCTTCTCCCATGGGAACACCCCGCCTCTGTGCCCATCATCAGTTACGTGGTGTGACATGTTTAATAATACACAATGGCAACTCCTATGTAGTAACCAATGTACCATGTGAACAGTGATTGTGTGGATGTTAGCAACCATTCTTTAGTTTGTACCTCGGTAAGGGTCATTCTGACCCACGTCCCCCTCTGTTGATGATCTCATGATGTTAGTTTGTAATTTCGAATCACAGCAACAGACACTTAGGATTGATGTGATTTTTGGTATAAGAACCCCTACAACCCTATGGTCGGGGCTGTTCTCCCAATAGCCATTTTTTGGGGGCACTGTGTGAGACAGTCAGCTGGCCAGCTTAATAAAGACTCTCAAATTTGGACTTCTCAGTGGTGATCGGTCTGTTCTTAGGTTGCGTCCCGGCACCTCGGAGCTCTTGGAGTATGGGGTTGACTGGCGTGGAGCAAGGAAGATCTGCTTCTAAGGGAGTACAGGAAGCTGCGTGGCAGCTCAGCAGGCAAGCTCTTCCTGTTTCCAAACCACAGATCCGCTTGGAGACTTGAGCCTGCCTGTGCGTCCCCACAGGGGATGCTGGAGACTGGTAACCATGGCTGGCCACACCTGCCAAGGAGCAGGGCAAACAGGTCTGGTGGCTGCTGGGAGCAGCCAGCTCGGCCATCATTCCCTGAGTACTCCGAGTGCCAGGAAAGGGAAAGAGCGCGGAGCCTTGGCCAGTCGACAAGAGGCCCCCCCAGGATCTGAGCCCAGAGCTCCCCCCAGATGAACCTGGGAAGTCCTCGCAGCAAGGCATCAAGAGAACTCACCACGCATTTCCAGTGAGGACGCTGAGGCACAGAGAGGCTTGATCACCTGCTCAAGGTCACACAGCCTTTAAAGGCAGTGGGGCTCAGGACCTGAGTCCACAACCATACCTCAGCCTCCTCAAAAAGGCCTCGTTCAGAGTCTGGGAAGGACAGACAGGGCTGTGTGCTAGCTACACAGAGGCCTGGGATGCCAGCAGGGCAGAGCACCAGGAGGGGCTGCTGGAGCCAGCCTGGGCAGGCCCCACCGCTCCACCCTGGAAGCAGCTCTCTGTCCCGCCAGCTGAACCCAGGCGTAGGCGAGGCTGTCCTGCCGGGTGGCACAGGTTCGCCGCTCGCCTCGCTTTCCTGCTCCTCCAGGAGTAGAGGACCCGGCCTCCTGTCTGGCTCGTCTGTCCACTTGCTGGGGGCGGGTGGCCCCGCGGGGGTCTCTTACTGTGAAGGCAGCGGACTCCCTCCTCCAGCAAAGCACCCACGTGGAGGCCCACGGCTCGCCCAGTTCCTGCTGGCTCCTAGGCTTGGGCGCGGCACCCAGGCGCAGGACCAAGGGCTTCCTGAGCTCCCTTGGGCACCCCAGCAACGGCCCTGTGTTGGCGAGGCCGGGCAGGAGACGGAGAGCACACTGCGATGAGGTGACCAGGGAACGTTTAATATAAAGAATGAGCAGCTACGCTGTGGACTCGGGTCTGAGGAAAGCTTTCCAGAAAACCCTGAGTGCGGGGGCAGTGCTGGTGAGAAACTTGCCGGAAGGGAGCCCCTCCCCGAGGCGGGGCCTCGACCGAGCCGGGCGGGGCCACGCCTGCCACAGGGCAGGTGGCCGAGGCCGCTGGGCGACACTCACGGAGCTGGGCACTGGGGGCCTCCGGTCTCACTCCAGGCAGGCCCCAGCCAGGGCTAGCTAGGGCCTCCACACAGCCAGTGCCCCGGGGCCCCCTTGTCACCTGGCAGCTGGGCAGTAGGAGCAAAAAGGAAACCAACCAGAGGCCTGGACCAGGCAGAAGCCCCTTCCTCTGCAGTGTCCCTCGGCACCTCTGTCCACCTGTTACACGGTGCATGCCACCGAGGAGGACGTCCGCAGGGCCAGCCCACTGCACAGCGTAGAGCTCGGGGGGTTTGGGCGACCTGCACTCCGTGTGGGTCACCCTTCTAGAACCACCAGTGCTGCCCGGCCACGGGGACAGGATGGCCTGACTGCCACTAGAGGCGGTTCCTCTGGGCACAGCGGTGGCTGGGCTCCCATGTGAACTGTGACAAAGGGCCACCCCGCCTTGGGACGCAGAGCAGAGCGGTCGCGCTGCAGGAAGGCGCCAGAAGCCCCCACACAGGTGCCGGGCTCCTGCTGACCCACAGGTATGGGCCGCGGCTGGGCCCACGGGTCACAGCCCAGGAGGCCTAGAAGAGGCCGGGCAGCAGGCGGTAGGGCACGGTGGCCGTGTAGCGCTGCCAGTCCTTGCCGTACTTGTTGGCACAGCGGTGCTCATCACGGAGGCAGCGGTGGGTGAGCAGGATGGCCATGTAGATGATGTAGAAGTAGGGCAGCAGGTGGCTCCCGCCGCAGGCCAGGCAGTAGGCCAGGCTGCCCAGCAGGTCGCCCGTGTAGTTGAAGTGGCGGGCGAGGCCCCAGAAGCCCGACACCAGCAGCTTGCTGCGGTGCTTCTGCCCGTCAGCCGACGTGTACGTGCACTCGATGACCCTGGGCTTCCGGCCCCAGATGAGGCAGCGTCCATCCGTCCGGCGGAACAGGTCCTTCTGATGGTTGGCCATCCGGAAGATATAGTAGCCCAGCAGGCCCAGCAGCAGGACGGCCACGGCATGTGGGGTGGACAGCTGCACAGGATGGTAGACCAAGTAGAGGCCCTGGCGGGTGAGAGGGAGGGGTGAGCAGCCCTTGCGGATTCGGGCAGGAGCACGGCCTCAGGAGGCGGGGGGCTGGACCCTGGCCTGGCCTGGAAACGGCACCAGCACAGCTGGACCACAGGGGATCAACCCCGCTGCAGGTTGAAGCAGACAGAAATGCACCCCACGCCCAGGCTACAGGACTCCTGGGCCACACGGCATCCCAGCAGCTGGCAGGTGGACACTCACTGCCCCACCCAGCAGCAGACACAGGTTCCTGCTGGACCTCACAGCGCCAGCCTGGAAGATGGAGGTTCAAAGAGCAAAGAAGAGTCTGTACAGGGCGCCCGCCTCACTTCATCCCATCACAAGGCTAGGAACTGCCACAAGCCAAGGTCAGGGACTGTCACTCACGTTCATTATCAAGGCACATCTGCAAGCTGTATGTGACGCTGTGCTGCAGCCTCACGTGGCAACTTGGCTAGGACGTGCGGCCCAGATACCGGGCAGACGCACTGCTGTGCGGTATTGTGGCATCAGATCAGGTGTCTTTTCTCTTTCTGGTACTGAGGTGGAACCAGCGGCACTCCACCACGGAGCTGCATCCCAGCCCCTTTCCAATGTACTTTAAGACACGGCCTCACTGAGTTGCCCAGGCTGGCCTTGAGCTCGCAATCCTCCTGCCTCAGCCTCCCAAATACCAGGATGACGGGTATGTCCCATGTCTAAGGGGTTCAACATTTACATCAACAAACCAAGGAAACCAGGTGACCCTCCACAACATGGGTGGGACACATCCAATCAATTGATGGCAGAAGAGGCAAAGAAAGTCCCGTTAACCTCCCCCAACATGAGGGAACCCTGCTAGCAGGTGCTTCTGCCTGGGAAGGAGGCACCAGCTCTTACTGGGCCTCCAGCCTGCTCCGAAGATTAGGGAGCCACCAGGTGCCATGAGCACCTAGGTCTCTCCACTCACAGGCATTCACAACTCCTGAGTTAGGCACCCGCCCCTCCCCTGCTGAGTCACACACCTCCTCTCCTGAGTTACAGGTCTTTAGTGAATGCAGTCGTCCCTCAGTAAGCACAGTGGCCTCCAGGATACCAGGCCACGCAGGTGCTCAGAGGCTGCCCAGTCTCCCACACCCCTGCCACCCTCTCGGTGACTAACCTGATCAACTAGATGCCAAGCAGGCAGCTGCCACTGCACTGCTCAGGGAACAGGCCAAGGCAAGGGCCTGCCCACAGTCAGTAGTTTGCTCAGAAACATTTCAAGCCCTGCGGGCTGAGCCCGTGGGAGCTGCGCATACAGAGGCCCACTGGGCACTGAGACTCCTGGAGCCTGGAGCCCGGGGGCGCTGTGCTCTCGCAGGGTCAGCACCCGGAAGAGAGCTCAGTCTCGGACCCAGCAAGCCCGTGGCCAGCCAGGTGGAGGAGAGGTCCTGGTGGGCTGCCAGGCCCAGCAGACCTGCAGTCAGCACGATGCCCAGGTCCTTTACCCTCACCCCACCTTGTCAGGAGCAGCTCTTTCCCCAGGGCCTCTTTCCCCAGGAAACCCACCAGCCCGCCATCACTGCCGGTGACCGGCTTGGACACCGCCTCCCCAGCCTCCCCGGAGGCCTTCTACACCGTGGTCTTTGCTGCTGCACAGCCTCCGCAGCAGGCCCCGGGATTGCCGCAGGGCTGCTCCCACATAAGCAGTGTGGGCTCTGTGGCCTGGCCAGGCAAACCCCACTGCTTCAGAGACCCCAGGCAGCCCGCACGGTGCTGGCATCCCCCAGAGGACAGAGTGGAGACAGCCTGGCAGCGAGGATCTGGGACACGCTGTCAGCCGCCAGCCCTGACCTCACCCTGGTTCAAACGTGGTGCCAACACTGAGCTGACAGACGCCCCTGACTGAGGACGGCTGGACTCAGGGTGGTGCCCACGTGGCTGCAGCACCACTAAGCAGCATGACGGAGGGCTGGCCACGGGTCGGAGGGCGGGGCGCTGGTCGCGCTTCTGACTCTGGGCATTCTCAAGGCAGGTGGGCTACCAGGATGGAACCCCACTGTAAGTCGGGCAGTCACATAGCAGAGCCTTCTCGTCTTCCTAGGAACGGAGGAGCCTCGATGGCCCCGAGGGACAGATGATTCTACAGGGGAAAGCCTGGCACCCGGCAGTGTCTGCTCAGGGTTGGTCCCAGGTGCCCTGTGAGGCGAGTCCCCGAGCCCGAGAGGCTGGCTGCCGCCTGCCGCCTCCTCACCTGCAGTGTGTACAGGTAGGGCAGCCAGACGCAGTCTCCCCAGCCCAGGTACCACCCGAAGTGGTCGTGGCAGATGTCGATGGTCTTCAGATACCAGGCCTCGTTCCAGAAGAAGTCCAGCACGTAGACGGCCTGCAAGGCAGGAGTGCTGGGGCCCACCACCCTGCAGCCCGCGCGGGCGGCCTGGGGCTGCAGAGAACCCCGCAGTGGCACTGCGGGCTCTTCCTGTACTTCCTGCCGTGCTTGGGACGTGGGGGGGGGGGGGCACAGGGTCTGAGCCCAGCAGGGGCCAAGGAGGGCCTACACGTAGTCAGAAGGACAGGCCCCTGGCAGCACCCTGGGAGGGGACCGGGCGTCTGGGTTGCCAAGTCCAGGGTCAGAGCTCCCGCCCTGGTCACTGGGCATTACCTGCAGGACATTGACCAGGACCATGGAGTTGGTCACTTGGCCATAGAGCTCCTGCTGCTTAGCTGCAAAAGACAGGTTGATGAGGGTCCAGGCGACAATCCCGGGGCGTCCGTTGAAGAACAGCTTGAAGTCGAACCACTTCCCGATGCGGGGGTTAAACTCGATGCCCATCATGTAGTTGTAGAAGAAATTGCCTGTGAACTTGCTTCAGACATGGAAACAGACCAACCAGTCACCAGCTCGGCTCACGACACACGTCCCGCCTCGCACAGCCTCGGCAGGGGCGTGGTAATGAGCTGGCCTGGGTGGGCCATACGGAGCCACAGAGCCTTGGGACACGGCGGCCCCGCCCAAGCCCTGGCACACTCCTTTGCCATCACACCGTGAGCAGTGGCTCAGCAGAGACGGCCCCAGCAGGAGCCCCTGGGCTCTCCTTGCCCTCCTCATGGCACCCCTGGTGCAGGTGCAGGTGAGCTGCACACAGGCCCAACCAAGATTTCATTCTGCACACGGCACGGAGCAGACCCGGGGCCCTAGGGGTGCCTGGTGGACAAGAAGAGGGCAGGTGTGCAGGCCAGAGCCTGAGTCCCAGGGGATGTCCCCCTCGCTGCACAAGATCCACAGCCCAGCCTGGGCAGCGGGAAGAGAATCAGCAGCACAACCTACATGGAGACCCCCGCTGTACCCAACAGGGATTTCTGTATTAACCAGAACAAAAGGTTTCATGTCCAGATCCCTCAGTTAAGCTACGGGGAAAGAAGAAAACACATAATGTCACATCAGGTGATGCTCACGAAGCAGAGGAAAGGATCTCGGGAGCCACAGGAGGCCTGTGATGACACCCTTCATAAAGTAGCATCAAAAAAAATAGATACCACCATCAAAGGTATTTCCAAGAGCCGAAATGTAAAAACTAATGGGAATATACTTTGTTTCATTAGATCCCCAGACTAAATTGTGAGCCCTGTTATGTAAACCATCTGCAAGAAGAGCCTACCAAATATCTATTGAGAAGGTGGACAGATGGGTAGGTAGGTGGACACATAGGTTGGCGGGTGGATGGATGGATGGATGGATGGGTGGTGAAGGGGTAGATGGATGGGTGGGTAGATGGATGGGTGGGTAGATGGATGGGTGGGTGGATGGATGGGTGGGTGGATGGATGGGTGGGTGGGTGGATGGGTGGGTGGGTGGATGGATGGGTGGGTGGATGGATGGGTGGGTGGATGGATGGGTGGGTGGATGGATGGACACATGTGGATGAGTGGAGAGAGGCCGGGATGGCTGGGTGACCACTGGCCAATCTAAAGCTTTCTCAGGAATGGATGCAACCAGCAGGGAAGCAGTTATATTAAGTCGCTGAGATAACGAGTCTCTCCCCTAAGACTGTCTCAGGTCCCACTAGACAGTCCAAAGAAATAGGCGACAGTTTGCCTTTGCTCCCAGAGAATGTTCTAGGCCAGACTCTAAGGGAAATGACTAAACAGACTCCATGTTATGTAGGAAATAAGCTTCTCCCATGGGAACACCCCGCCTCTGTGCCCATCATCAGTTACGTGGTGTGACATGTTTAATAATATACAATGGCAACTCCTATGTAGTAAAGAATTGCTCTCTGTTGATTCCTGTTGCTCCTAAACAATGTACCATGTGAGCAGCAATTGTGTGGATGTTAGTAACCATTCTTTAGTTTGTACCTAGGTGAGGGTCATTCTGACCCTCTTCCCCCTCTGTTGATGATCTCATGATGTTACTGTGTAATTTCAAATCATAGCAACAGACACGTGATTAATGTGATTTTTGGTATAAGAACCCCTACAACCCTGTGGTTGGGGTTGTTCTCCCAATAGCCATTTTTGGGGCACTGTGTGAGATAGTCAGCTGGCCAGCTTAATAAAGACTCAAATTTGGACTTCTCAGTGGTGATCGGTCTGTTCTTAAGTTACACCCCATAACACCTCAGCCTCAGGGAGTCGTGACCTCCTATCACGGGGCAGCAGAGACAGGCGGGGGGAGGCATTCAGCACCCACTTCAGGTCTCATCCGCTACGACAGAACCTACCAGTCCTTGGCATTGGTGGGGAAGAAGTAGCCCTTGATCATGGCGAACGTGGAGACAGCGTAGCCGAGGGCGTTGGCGCACCAGAGCAGCGGTATCCAGTTGTCGAAGATGATGGTGGGGGAGAACCAGGGCAGGAAGTGAGCGTTGGTGAACCAGAGGAGGTGTGTTATGAGCCAGGCCTGCAGGCCATTGATCTCATACTTGTTCACGACGCCTAAAGGGAGATTGAGAGATGACAAGCAAAGCCTGTTCCTGACCTGCATCAGGTCGCTTGGCCTGGCTGTCCCTGCCCAGCTGAGGCCCTACTAGCTCCCTGGATGGCACATGGGTGCCACCCCAGAGGAAGCTGTTTCCAGGCTTGCCAGCCAAACAGCCAGCAGCCTGTCAGCCTACAAAGAGGGAGGGAGACCAGCTCTGTTCCTTTGGCTGATTCTCCTTAACTGGGCTCAACCTGAGTCATGGGCCTGAGGTTTGTTAGTAAGGGCTGAGGGGCAGCAGAAGCAGAGCAGGGTTATCCCCATGGGGTCCCAGGCTCCCCTTGTGATTGCCAGGAGCACGCCAGCCACCCCGATAGGCAGCTCTGTGGGCATACATGGGGTGGGAGTCCAATCCATATGCCCAGGTGTAGCCTGAAGCTGGCTCCTCCTGGGTTGGGGTTCAGAATTTGGGTCGTGAGGAAGCTCCATCTACCTGCCATGGGACTGGGAAGACGGCAGGAAGCCAGGAGCCCCTCCTGACTGACCGCACGTCTGGGACCACTGGCTGCCCTCCTCTGCCTGGAGGCCTGTGCTGTGGAAAGTTCCCAAGCTAAACTCATTCTTTCACGAGTGGTCTTTGGGACAGACTCGGCGTGGGAGGGTGGCCCAGGACACAAAGCATGGGCAGCCAGCACCTGGATGCCACCGGCCTGAGCAGGGACCCAGGGTGTGGGCAGCTGGGGCAAGGGTACCTGCCGGGGTCACGGCCCCGTCCTGCACCCCTCCCACGTAGCCTGGCAGGAACCTGTGGCAGAAGTCAGGAAGCGCCATGTACAGAAGCACCTACAAGACAGAAGGCCCAGGCCAAGTGACCAGCAGCCCACAGCGTGCGGGGCAGGACCTGGGCCGGGAGGTGCCCACACAGGCACGTCTACTCCAGAGGAGCCCCAGCTCCGGGAGCTGCAGCTCCAGGTCAACCAGAGGCTCCTCAACGGGAAACAACTCACCAGGGAGCGAGCCGAGCCTGTCTCCCGACTGCGGCCCAGTTACCCGTGCCCTGCCCAGAACACTCTGGTCCCTCCCAGTCCCTTTCTAGGGGCTGTTTAAAAAACTGAGATATACAGAGGCTCAGGAGGCTGAAGCAGAAGGATGGCAAGTTTGAGGCCAGTCTCAGCCACTTAGGGAGGCCCTCAGCCACTTAGCGAGTCCCTGTCTCAAAATCAAAAGGGTTGGGGATGTTGCTCAGTGGTTAAGCGCCCCTAAATTCAATCCCAGTCCCCCAAAAAACTCTGAAATACAATTCATGCACCATAAAACCCACGTTTTAAAGTGCACAATCAGTGGCATTTGGTACATTTGCAAGGCTGGGCCACACCAGCAACAACTCCAGAACGTTCTCCTCACTGCAGAAGGAACCTGAGGGCTCCCACCGGCAGCTGCCCCACAGCACTTCCTCCCTGATCGGCCCACCCTGCAGATCTGCCTGTGCAGGGCATTTGACACAGTGAACTTGTGCACTAGGTGGCCCTTGGCATCTGGCCTCTGCCAGCCAGCTTTGGGCTGGTCACAGGTGGGCTATGTCCGCGCCCTTCGTTACACGCCTGACGATGCTCCACACATTGTTCTCCAGTCCTCGGTCGGTAGAGGATGGGGCTGTCCCCACTGAGGGCTGGGACCGTCCCTCCTGGGGGCTAGCCTTGTAGGCCTGCCTCCTTGCCACGCGCTCTGCATGTCACCACAGGGCTGGGCACACTCCTGAGATGCCACCTAAGGTCCGCCAGACAGATGGTGACCCAGAGGCGCCCCCACCCTGTGTCCCCATCACACTCACTGCATCCCAGGAATGCGATCCTGAGAGTTGGCCCGCGCCAACCAGAGGCACAAGGACATGCCTACGAGGGCGGCCCTGCCCGCCACGCCCAGCCCCAGGCAGGGTCTGACCTGGAAAGCGACCCACAGGGTGTAGAGCTGGGCGGCTCTGGTGGTCACGGGCGGCGTCTTGGCCCAGATGTCTGCGAGGCTGGCCCGGCCAGTGGCAATGTCCAGCAGTGGGGCGGTCAGGGAGCAGCTGTACTGGTCACAGGCCATGATGAAGTAGTACACAATGAAGGGCGCGAAGAGCAGCAGGAAGACGACGCTGGCCAGGGAGAACCAGTCCACCTCCCTGCGAGGAGGCCAGCGCTCAGGAGGCTGCCCCCAGGAGCTGGGCCATGGGCACCGAGGAGCCTAGGGCCCGTCACGGCCGCCGAGACCTGCCCACGCCAGGCCGGGAGGGCGCTTCGGCCGCACCCCAAGCTCGCCAGGCAGCACCGCGGGCCTGTGAGGGCTGTAGTAGCACTGGCACCGTAGGCGCAGGCTGCGCGTCCCCAGTCCCAGAGGCTGAAGCGTGAAAAGGTCCACGCCTGACCCACCTGGCCAGGCAGGTGCAGAAGGCAGGTGCGTGAGAAACACCGTGCAGAGTCACCTGCGGGGCGTGAGGCGCCCGACACACAGACCAAGCCCGCGACCCCACAGCGCGTGACCCACGCGCAAATATCCCAACATCCGCAACAGGGGCCCCAAGCACTGTGGACGAGGGAGGCCGCCGGAGCGGGCCTCCTCCCTCCCTCTAATCCTCACTTCTCACGTGGGGCCTGCGGGAGTGCACCAGGTGCCCAGCAGCCCCAGGCGGGGACCTCTGCCCCACTTTGCTTTCCAGCTGGGAGAAGGGGTGAGACCCTCACCAGGCGCGGCCCCACTGTCCTTGAGACGCTGCCTTCCTGTTGGTGGCGCTGCCGGGACTCCCGGTTTGGGGAGCGCTGGGCTGGGATTTTGCAGCCATTGGTCCTGAAGGGAAGAAGGACACCTTGCTCAGGCGGGCCTGAAGAGCAGACTCTGCCAGGCCCAGGGCGCACACTCGCTCCTGACAGCAGGTTCCAGGAGGGAGAGAGCGTCTCGACCCCCTCCCGCCAGGCCCCTCTCCACTCCTGCTGTCTCCATTCTCTCTCCAAGGGCTGCAGCACACAGACCAGCTCCTGCCCGCCTGTGCCCTCTGCTCGGCGACCCTCGCCAACCCTTGATTCGCTTCACCTCACAGGCAGGACCTGCTTCTCCCTCTACCTGGACACGTCATTCCGGGCTCGCTCGCGAGGCCCCGTCCTCAGCAGACCTTCCCTCCACAGCAGAGGACGCAGCTCTTCCCAGGGCCACCCAGGCTCCTACTTGCATTCTGCGTCCCTGCCACCACAAGCTCCCCAGGGGCAGGCTCGAGGGGCCTGCTCACCGGCCCCAGCCAATCGGGCAGGAAAAGCTGCCAATAAAGAACAGCCTAGGAGAAGCAGTGGGGCCTTGCTTCCAAAACAAGCCCAGCCTGTGACGCTTTAAATATCGGGGCTTTTAAAAAGCGTATCTTAAAAGCATTGAGAGCACACCAGGTCAAGAGCCACGGCGGGCTTGGACTTCTCAACAGCATGCGGATCCCAGAAGACGACCATAGGACACTGGATTTCCACGGGAAATTCCCTCTTCACCTAGAATTCTACCCGCAGGTTCTCTAGAGACATGACCCCGGGTCCAAGCCGGGGAGCTAGAGAACACTAAGGGAATGCTCGGAGGGAGGCAAAGCCCAGGATGACAACCACACGGCAAGACACAGGAACCACCCCTCACGTGAGACCAACGCTGGGAAAGAAGGGAACTGAAACTGATGGATTCAGTTGTGTCTCAGTGTACAGAAAAATCACTCAAATGATGTGTGATGACACATGGTAATGACTGTTCCATTAGAACATTCAGGAAAAAAAATTAATGATAGATGCATAAAAAACGTAGCAAGTGTCAAAAATGAGGCAATCATTAACCCCAGGAAAAACAGAAGAAAAAGAGACCAAACCATGATTACAGTGCATGCTGCAATTTGAGAGCCCACACCAAAACTCATGCTGAAATTTGATTTCCACTGTGAGCTATTAGGAGGGTGGAAAGTACCATGGTATTCAGAGGTGAGACCTTTCATAGATGAGTAAAGCTACATAGGGTAATAAGACTAGAGGCCTAATCTAATGGAACTATGGCTTTAAAAGGAGGAGAGACCTGAGATAGGAGCTCTGCCACGTCTGGACTCTGCAGAATCCCCACCAGCAAGAAGGCCCTCACCTGAAAGTTACCCAATCTTGAACTTCCCAGTTTATAGAAATGTAAACTCAATAGACCTTTATTCTTCATAAATTAGTCTGCCTGTGGTATTTAGTTATAGCAACAGAAAACATTCTAAGGTAGAACATTACTTGGCTCAACAATAAATAACAGTAGTTCTGCCACAGCAATGTAAGCCTAATTAACTACTGAATGGGTAGGAGGAAATCTGTGAAGCTATGAATGGTAGAAGCAAATTACCCCCACCAAGCGGTACACACAACACAAAAATAGGTAAGAGAATGCCAATTGCTTGCTGGGACAAGTGACAGCTGGCATGCGGGATGCCAGGCAGAGCTGTCTCTTATCTCTGTTACAGATTTTAACCCTGATTTCTTTGTCAAGAGTGAACATAAATTACTTAATAAAATTTACATTCATGTACAAAATTTCCATGGTGCCAAGCACAGTGGTGCACATCTATAATCCTAGTGACTTGGGAGGCTGAGCCAGGAGGATCCCAAGTTTGAGAGCAGCCTCAGCAACTTAACAGGCCGTGTCTAAAAAAATTAATAAAAAGGATTAGGGGCGTGGCTGACAGGTAACGCACCCATGGGTTCAATTTCCAGTACCAATAAACATATTTAAAAAATTTCCACGTTGAAAGGCATCTTCATCCTACAGAACAGCCTCGACAGACAGCCCTGTTCCCTGTTCCCAGCCAAAGCCCGCCAAGTCAGACATCTTCTGATGTCTGGTTCCCACACCAATCCACGTGAAGCCCAAGCGCCCACGTGCACACGTGCCTTGTGGAAGGCTCAACAGAAGGGACTGCCATCTCCTTGGAGACAAAGCCTGGCACCAGCACTACCTTTTGACTGTCTAACATGCTAGGAAACTGCTAAGGGGGGGAGACAAACGGCTTCAGAACTAAGTGTGGAAGCCGAGGAGGATGTTACCAAGAAGGAAAAGCAAATCTTCTTGGATTAAAACAAAACTAAGTAAATATGTTCAGCTCGTGCAGAGAGCTCAGTATCCAAGTCACCTTCTGTCACGGGCACTGAACGCTGTTAGAGACATGTAGGTACCAGCCTGACAACAGGCAGCTGGGAAGAGAGGAAGGTGAGGGCCTCTCAGGGGCTCCTGAGAGCCCCAGGCAGCAGCTGACACCTGACAGCGGGTCTACCAGTTGGCTCCTACTTTCCAGAGACACAGCACTGCTGCCTGTCCCACTGTGGACCACACGCTACCTTCAGCCTCTGGCCAGCTGGCTTCAGAGTAGACTCAAGTTTTCCTTCTTGGACTGGCCTTTCCCAGTTCAGGCTCTTGGTTCCAAGACCTGCTTGATCCTTCAAGAGCTGAGGGAAGCCCTGCAGGGAAGACAAGACATCAAAACCCTCAGGGAGCTGAGAGGCAGAGGACCCAAGGGAACCACCAGTCATGCAGGGAGTAGCTCAGGCTTGGGGTCCGGAAGGGCCCATCTAGGGACAGGGGACTTTGGGAAATCTTGGCTCAGGTTCCTTTGCCTGGCTCTGGCAGGGACAGTAAGGACTAAAATGTGGGGAGGGACTGGAGGTCTTCATGCCGACGTTGCTTGGAAATGAGCACCAGGACACAGGACACTTGGAGGCAGAGCCGACAAGCAGCTGCCCATGTGTCTGAAATCCCTCCAAGGCTCAGTGGGGCAGCAGCCACCCTGGAATGTGCCCGTTCTAGAAGCCACGGGTGCCAAGACTTACGGCACAGGGGCACCTGGGCTGCTGGTATCAGTGACCTTCCTGGAGTCCTGCGGCAAAGGCCATGCCCTGAGGATTTGTGGTGGTTGCCCTGAAAGACGGTTAAAGGAGCTTTAGTGTCCCACACGTTCAACTGAACTGCAGGACTGGGGTTTTCTGGAATAAGGGAGTCACTGCACCGCCACAGGTGAAGGACCGTTCCTGGGACGAATCCCTACAGCCACCTGTAGTGTGGCCAGGCAGCAGCCAGGAAAATGTCCACCAGACCTAAAATGTCCACCAGACCTAAGGGTCCAGGGTATCTCAGAAATTTCTGGGACAGGAAACATTATTTACACTGAACTGCAACTGGCTGTATTCAAGGGGCAGGACAATGATAAGTGGGCCTAGCCTGGGATAGAAGGATGGTCCAGAAGTTTCTGCCTCTAGTTGTTGGTGGGTTCCAAAGCAGAACACAAGGGTAATCCCTGATGGGTGGTCCTCAGCCTACTGCGGGGAGCACGGTGGGTTTTTCTTCTTCTGTGCGAATCTAGCTTGAAGCTGGGAGTCAAAAGGAACTTTTCTTACCTCTTTCTTCCCTCCATCTCTTGCCTACAACTTTCTTTAGGACATCTCAGAATTCTCCTATCACACACTTGGGAATGAGAGGAGCCAGGGAGAGGGACCCGACTCTTGGCAGCCCACTCAGCCGGTGGGCTGGTTTCTGAGTCCCACAGACACAAGCTAGAGGGACTCTGCTCCTAAGGGCCAGGGATGACTCAGCCATGGCAGCCTCTCGGCATCGTGAGGGTCTAGTAACTTGGGAGACACCTGCACCTCAGCAGGGCAGCTGGTGGCTGGCCCCATGGCCCCGTGAGAGGCCGACAGCTCCCAGTATGCTCAGCTCCCGTCGCTGATGCGTTCCCAGCGGAACGACTCCAGGTGTGCAACTTGAGCCCATACTGAGGCCTGCTGAGCCTCAGCTCCCTCATCTGCAAAGTAACCATATCACCCACTCTGTCAAGTGAGAAGTGAACGGGATTGTGTTTGCCGGATGCTCAGGGCCACGCTAGAATCCCAAGCGTTCACCCGAGAGTCAGCCCTGACCCACACTACCAGCAGCCAGGAGCCAGGGCTGCCTGGAGCTCATCCAGGTGAGACTGGTACAAGTGGCTGCAAGGTCAAAAGGCCCCAAAGGCCTGCAATGCCAGCACAGAGCATTCTGGTATCAATCTCATTGCCCTAAACTCGGTGGCTCAAAACAACAAATCTTTGCAAAGCACAGGGGCGCCCGCCTGTCATCCCAGCAATCCTGGAGGCTGAGGCAGGAGGCTCTCAAGTTCAAGGCCAGCCTCAACAACTTAGTGAGACCCTGTCTCAAATAAAAAATAAAAAGAGCTAGGGATGCAGCCCAGTGGTTCAGGCCCCCAGTGCCACCAAAAACGACAGCAGATCTTCTTTATTATGCTCATGGTTTCTGCAGGTCAGGGGTCTGGGCGGCAGGCTATGGAGGAGGCTCCTGTAGCCAGGGGTGTGTGGGAGCTTCTCTTCCAGTGGTCTCCAGTGCAAGTGACTCGGGTTCCACACAGCAGGGGGCCTCGGGTGTTTACAGGGAAGGCAGGATCTTGGCTGCCTTCTCTGAGTGGCTGGGAGGACCTGTGACCTCACTCCTACCAAACCCGACAGGCCACAGGCTCAGCGTCACTCAGGGGAGGAGAATCAGCCGCCCACGCTCGATGGAGGATGGCAAGATGGCTCATTTAGCCCCAAGGGCCCACTGGATGCAAACTCACTCCCACCTGGAGACTGGGCACCGTCATGCCAATTTCACAGAGGAGGAGGCTGAGGCCCAGGAAGGTGGGGAACTGTCCCTGCTAACAGACTTGTGGGACGGCTCCCCAGCTGGGTCTGGGGAACTCTGCCTTCTGTGACACGCCTGGAGCCATGGATTAAAATCTGGAGTGATGATGTCGTCAAGAGAGAACTTTCTAAGAGCTGTGCTGAGCACTAACTACTCTAAGGACCGCCCACTTGGAAACACGGTTATTTGGTTGAATGTGTTTCAGGAAGGGCATGGAGTCCAATTTAGCGATGCATCAGTCTCAGGAGAAAGATACGACCTGGGGTGGACGAGGGGCGGGGAGCCCCTCCCAGTGGGAGGCCAGCAAGGGCAGGTAGGAATCCCCCCTGGGAAACATTCAGAGGGCTGCAGGGACAAGCAGATGCAGGGACTTCCAGTGCCCCGCTGCACACGTGCGGAAGAGTGGGAACGACTGAGTAACCACCCACAGGAAAATCAGATAAGAAAAGAGGTCGGTCTGGCACAGGACACTCAGCATCTGAGAAGGAGCTCCCTGTACAGGAGTCAAGGGGACACGCCCCGCTGTGTCAGGGCCAAGGGCAAGGTACGGCACCCCAGGAATGGCGACTGGAAAGCTGCACACCACAACCTTTGGCATGTTGGCAATCTAAGTATCTGGCTGTTTATTTTTTCCCTACTTTTTCTGATTTTTTCTAGTAGACATGTACTTGTCTGATAATTAACAGAACAACAGTGAAAACTTTCTAGAACAATTCTGGGAACACTGTGTCTAATGGTCAGGGAGATCAAGCGCACCCTGTCTCCACAGCCAAGGTACAGTGAGGCCGGCCTTTGTGGTGATCCTGGGTTTACTGTAGCTTCTCCACCCACCCACCCCAGAAGCTGGTGATCACCTTGGAGTTTCACATGAGATTCACAAGCCATTGCCACTCGATGCCCAGGGGGCTCCTGTGTGTGGCCCCTTCAGGCTCTGGCTTCACTCACCTGGAGCGGCTGGGGTCCCTGCAGTGGACCAATAGCTTCTGAGGTCTCCAGACAGGAACTCTATGTGAGGTCTCTGTGGAGCAGAGACCCTGCTCCCTGATTCTCAAGGGTAAACTCCTGTTTTGATGGAAGCTACAGGGTTCTGCTTTTCGCAAGTCACAAAATAAACACTCACTGTGTAAGAGTAAGTCAAACACAGAAGAAAACAAAAGCTCTTTCTCGTTCCTCCAATCCATCCTCAGGCATCATTAAACGTTGTGTGCAGTTTTCCAGGAATTATTTATCACCTAACACACATCTACTCTTCCCTCCTTTTTTCTTTTCCCAAATTCGGTTGTATCAAGCCTTTTTGCAACTGGGTTTCACCCGGGCACGTGGGCACATGGCTTCCCCGCAGGTAGACTGTAGACCTACCATCCCCATCTACCTTATCTTTTTTGAGCAGCAGTTCCAGGGGAGGATAGTCAGAAGTAATCCAAGAAGTCAGAGCACTGGTTGTTCCTGACTTTTCCCTCTACAAACCACTCTGACTGTTAGGAGAAAAGATGTCCTGCAGGTGGAACTACTGACCATGCTAAGGACTGCCACTGCCACTCACCTGGTGGTCTTCCGGGGCTTGGGTCTGTCCAAGCCACCCCCTGGCCTTTCTGTCCCCACGTTTCCCAAATTCCTAACCAATGTGTGCAGCTATCCAATGCACACATTTCTTGAGAGAATAAATTCACAATTCTGCTAAAAGGGGGTTGACCAAGTTGTGGTCAGGAGAGTCACTGCCGAGGGCAACTGGGCGGGCCGAGGAGCACCCCTACCCCTGCCCCTGCCCACCTGAGCACCGGCAGCTCCTCTGCGAGCCGGGCCTCCGCTACACCTGCACGGCTCCCTCTTCACCGGCCCACCTATCCCGAGCGACAGTCCCCCAACACCGGCGAAAGCGTCCCCTCCTGGCGGCGTACCCCACCAGGGCCGGCGTCCCGCTCACCTGCGCGCCCGGCTCGCCCAGACCCTGCGCTGCAGGCCAAAGCCAATCGCGCTGGCGCGCGGGACCGCCCCCCGCGGCCCGCCTCTGGGTGACGTATGCGGGAGGCTACCAATCGGAGGAGGTGCTGCTGCGGCCGGCGACTCCGCGCTCCGCGATTGGCCCGGCCGCCTGAGCTGACTCGGGGCCCACCGATCAGGCCACTCGGAGACTCCTGGCCGCGAGATTGACGGCTCGGGCCCGCCCGCCTTCGCTCCGCCCCTCGCCCCGCCCCTCGCCCCGTCCAGGCACCGGCCCCGCCGGCTGGCAGGTGCGCCACTGGGTCGGTGCGCTGGGGGTCGCCAGGCCGGCAGTGGCAGAGCCCTGGGAAGGAGCTGGGGACGCGCGGGGCGGAACCCGGGAGGCCTGGTGGCCGCCTTAGGACCGCCCTCTGCCCGTCGGCGGGGTGGCGCGCGCCTCCGGGGCTTCGGCGCCTTCTCCGCGAGGGCGCTTCCCACTTCCGAGCGTCCGCGCGGCCAGCAGCCTGCGGAGCAGACGGGATTCCTGCTCTTAGCGCTCCCTTCTGCGGGGAGAGCAGGGAGGCCGAGCCGCAGGTGTCCAGAGGTGACACAGAAGGCCAGGCCCGCAGCTCTCCTTAGGGGTCTCGGGAAGACCGGCAGGCTGTGACCCAGCGGAGCTTAGGGGCTGTGCAGGCGCACCTGCGGGAGGCAGCG
Source organism: Sciurus vulgaris (assembly GCF_902686455.1). Classification (NCBI taxonomy): domain Eukaryota; kingdom Metazoa; phylum Chordata; class Mammalia; order Rodentia; family Sciuridae; genus Sciurus; species Sciurus vulgaris. Next base: position 4,207,950 of record NC_136472.1, on the reverse strand, counting down.
GGACCGAGCAAGGGCAAACGCCGAGCCACAGCGCAGGCCGAACCTCGTGGTTCACCCCAGGGAAAAGGCAGCGTAGAAGCCCCCAGAGCTGCCCCGTTGGTCTGGGATGGTGTCATGAGCGGCAAGGAGGAGTCGATGAGAATGAATTTGGTCCAACTCAGTTGGCTTTTATTTGATGCTAATCGCACAAGTATCATAGTTATGCTAACTCTGCTCACCAATATCGCACACTACTTAACCACTCAATTAGAATACGCCCCGAGCAAGCAAGACGCACTCCTTACTGAGACCCGTTCCTAAGATCCACTCCTTGCGACTCCCGGAGATCAGTCAGAATACAGCTCAGGAGATCTCGCTGGGGAGCTCCCTCTGGCCGGAGTCCCGACCGGCGAGGACGGTTGGAAGGCGAAGGAGGTCGGCAGGTCATGGCAGGCAGGCTGGGACGGCTTAGGCGGGATGCACACCAGCAGCTCCGCTGTCGTGGGAGGCGAGGGCGAGGCAGTCCTTTTGATCCGACTCTGCCAGCCCGTCTTGGTTAGGAGGAGTCAGTCACCTATGTCTATCTATCTTGGGGCAAAATTATATCATGACATCATTTCAGCACACAGTACTCAAGTTACTTTTGCAAGTTATGTTTTGTAGAATACACAGCACACAAAATGTCACGCATTTAATTTGCTCCTTACAGATGGCCATGCCATGTGCTCCTGCTGCCACTGGTCCTTGGACGCAGGCCAGCCTTGCCAGAGCAAGGTAACCCCGGAGGGGTCCGCAGCCAGGCAACAGGACCTGCTGGAGGTGGGATCACAGAGGCTGGTTCTCCTCTGCAGTGTTTTATTTTGAAAAAGTCCAGCATGAAGACAAGTTGAACCTGCATCGCACACCCTTGTACCCACATGCAGGAGCTATGAAGTTTGCCGCACTTCGTTTATCCCATTTTATTCCTTGTATGTGTTTCCCCCTAATTCCCCCTTGAAGGATTAGTTAGCTGAAGACACCATGATACTGTTAGAAATGTGGAGGTACCGTAAAAAATCAAGCACTTGCTTGGAAGTGGATCAGCAAGGCACAATTGTACTTTTTTTTTTTAAACACATAAAAAATACGTATTTTTTTCTTTTTCTTTCTTTTTTTTGAGAAAAAGGAAAAAAGGTTTATTGCTTTGCTAGCAAGGGAAAAACACGGGGGATTCTTGTCCCAAAGGCTGTGATTCTGCCCATCATGGGCAACAGGGTTTTGTTTTGTTTTGTTTTGTTTTTAAGATTACACACAATGAACAAATGGGATTTATTCCAAGAAGGCAAGTGAATCCAACATGAAACTATGAATCAATGAAATCCATGTCATTAACAGAATGAAGTTTAGATAGGAGGAATAAGTTCAATTCATCTCTTTACATCATAGTGACTAGAGGTAGCAGTGTAGATTTTAAGTGTTCTTATCACACATACATGAAAAAAGTATGTAAGGTAATCATATGATGAATATTTGGGCTTAGCCATTCCACAATGTACATGTGTATATATTGTATGTAATGCATATACATACACATAAATGCATATAAATACACATAGATGTATACATACTACATATCATAAATATATATAACTTTTACTTGTAAATATAATTTAATAAAAATCTTAAAACAACTAAATTTAGGGGGAAATGCACCTAACTGACACAGAAAGGGCCTTTGGCAAAACCCAACACACTTTCATGATAAAAAACAAAACAGAAACAGAAGGGAATTTCCTAAGCCTGAGAGGGAGCTTATCAAAACCCCACAACTAATACATTCGATGGTGAAAGGCAGAAGTTGTTCCCTTTAGAGCAAAAGCAAGATAAGGACATCTGCTTTTGCAACCACCATTCAACCAGTAGTTCTAGACAGAGAAATTAGAGGAGAAAAAGAAGTAAAAGTCATTCAAAATGAATAAAGAAATAAAACTGTCTCTATTCTTATGGTCTTGAATATAGAAAACACTATAATCTAGTGAGAATCCAGAAGAAAACTACCTCAAGTAACACAAATTCAACAAAGTTTGCAATTCCATCAGCAATGTAAAAGTGTGCCTTTTCCCCCACATCCACACCAACATCTATTATTATTTGTGTTCTTGATAATAGTCATTCTAATTCAACACTCTAAGATGAAATCTTAGAGTGTTTTAATTTGCATTTCTCTAATTACCAGAGCTGTTGAACACTTTTTCATACATTTATTAATCACCTGTATATCTTCTTTAAAGTGTCTGTCCAGTTCCTTGGCCCATTTATTGATTGGGTTCTTTGTATTTTTGGTGTAAAGTTTTTAAAGTTCTTTATAAATTTGGAGATTAGTGCTCTATCTGAAGGGCATGTGGAAAAGATTTTCTCCCACTCTGTAGGCTCTCTTTTCACATTATTGATTGTATCCTTTGCTGAGAAAAAGCTTTTTAGTTTGAGTCCATCCCATTTATTGATTCTTGCTTTGATTTCTTGTGCTTTGGGAGTCTTGTTAAGGAAGTCTGACCCTAAGCCAACATGATGAAGATTCAGGCCTACTTTGTCTTCTATTTAGTGAAGGGTCTCTGGGCAGTGTGGAGAATCCTCAGAAAATTTTGAATGGACCTACCTTTTGACTTAGTTATCCCACTCCGTGGTTTATACCCCAAGGACTTAAAATCAGCAAACTACAGTAATGCAGGCACATCAATGTTTATAGCAGCTCAATTCACAATAACTAGATTGTACAACCAACCTAGATACCCTTCAACAGATGAATGGATAAAGAAACTGTGGTATATATACACAATGGAATATTATTCAGCCATAAAGAAGAATGATATTATGACAAGTGCAAAATAAATGGATGGAATTGGAGAATATTGTGCTAAGTGAAATAAGCCAAGCCCAAAATACTAAAGGCAGAATGTTTTCCCTGATAAGTGGATGATGATAATAATGGGGGTGGGGAGGTGGAGAATGAGAGAAGAACGGAGGAACTTTAGATTATGTAGAAGGAAATTGGAGGGAGGGGGTATGAAAAATGGTGGAATGAGACAGACATTATTACCCTATGTACATGTCTGATTACACGAATGGTGTGACTGCATTATGTACAACCGTAGAAACGAAATGATGTACCCCATTTGTGTACAATGAATCAAAATGCAGTCTGTAAAAAATTAAAAAATAATTTAAAAAATAAAAACAAATTCAACAAAGTTGCAAGGCACACCATCAACATACAAAAATCAGTTGTTCCTGTACATAAGAAATTAACTATTCAAAAAGCAAGCAGGTGTTTGGAACTGGAATGTCCCCCCAAAAACTCAGGTGTTGGAAACCTAAGCCCAATGCAGCAAGATTCAGAGGTAGGAATCCAAGGCAACGACTGGGTCTTAAGCACCCCGACCTCATCGCTGACTGTTCCCTGTGGTGGGTTAATAATTTGAGGCACTGCTGGGTGGTAACTGTAGGCAGGTGGGGCATGGCTGGAGGAAGCAGGTCGTGGGGCCATGGCCTTGGGCACTATAGCCCCTGGCCCCTTCCTGTCTCCCCTGCTCTCTGTTTCCTGACTGAGCAGCTTTCCTCTGCCACGAGGTTCCGCCTTGGCGCCAGCTGACCAAAGGAAGGAGGAAGTGAGGCAGGAGGGTGTCTGGGGACAGGCAGAGGAGCGGCCGGCGTGGGGCTCTGGGGGCAGAGGACCTTGGCATCCACAGGAGCACAGTGAGCAAAGTGGCGAGATAGGAGACGAGATCAGAGTGGGCAGGGCCAGACCACGCAAGGCCTCCTCAGGGAGGCAGAGCGTGGGAGGCTTTTGCAGAGAGGAAGGTGGCTGCTGCGGACAGGAGCCCACGAAGGCAGGCCAGAGGAGGGTTCTGCATGGAGCCGCTGCAACCACGAGAGGCAAGACCGGCTGGTGGTGGCAGGAAGTTTCTTGAGGTTGGCCCCCGCCACTTCCAGGCCCTCCCGTGAGACCCATGAGGCCAACTCCAGGGGAACTGGGGAGCTGCTGGTGGGAGACGGGGCGGCTCACTGGCCTTGACTCTGGAGGACTGAGTGAAAAATGGCCGCCGACACTCCCCTTGGCCACTGGTGAGCACCCTCCATTCTTCACCACAGCTGGGTGAGAACCAATCCTGCTGTGGTCCCTGAGCTCGGGCTTTCTGTGTTTCAGTGACTTCCTGGGTCGAGAGGCGCATGCTGTTTTCATGTCCACTTTCCTGATGAGAAAATGGAGGCTCCAAGAGGCGAAGCAACTTGTCCAGAGACGCATGGCCAAGCGCCACAGTGGTGATCAGAACACTACCCAGGACCACGGTCACGTGGCCTAGGAGAGACTGCGCTCTGAGGAGGTGGATTTTCCCAGCTGCTGTTAGAGAGCTGGGATTTGGTTTAATGAGGCGCGGTAAGACACACTGACGTGGAGATGTCGGTCATAAAGAGCCCACAGATTCCAAAGCACAGCAGGCCTTGAATGCCAAGGTGCAGAGTGCGAACTTCATGCTAGAGATGAAAGAGAGGGTGCCTTGAAGCTTCCTGAGTTGGGGGACGTTTGGACCTTTCACGAGGATGGTGGTCCGGCCATGGTGCAGGAGATGAAGTGGAAGAGCTTCAGTGAGCTACTGCTGCATAACAGACCACCTAAAACTAGGAAATGTTCATCCATTCGTCATTGCTTCCAGCTGGCCTGTCTTGGCTGGGCTGACTGGGGCATCAGAAGGAGCTCCCTGTCCAGCCCACTGTGGCTGGTCTTCCCACAGTTACAGTGGCTGGCTGGCTGGCTGGCTGGCTGGAAGCAAGTTCAAGATGGCCTTTGGTCTGACTCTCCCCTGTTCCATGTGACTCCCCTCCACCAGCTGTCTAGTGGCACCTCGTGACAGGATCCCAGAGATGATATGCCAGTCCTGAGAAGCCAAGCTTGGAACCAACACCCAGGAACCACTTTGCCTTGTGAGTCACCAAGTCCAGAGGCCAGTCCAGATTCAGGAGTGGGGCCTTGTCACCTTGCAAAGGGTACAGGTACAGAGATGTCCTTGTGGACTGAATGAGTCCCCTTGAAATTCATGTGCTGAAATCACAGCCCCCAGGGGAGGGTTTTAGGAGGCAGGGCACCTGCACAAGGTGATAGGTCACGAGGGTGAAGCCTTCGTGAAAAGAACCAGAGCTCTTGCAAGAGACACCAAAAGCTGTGTGCCCCCTGCTCTTGGTCATGAGAGAACACAGTGAAAAGTAGGCTGTCCCTGGGCCAGGGAGAGAGCCCTCACCAGACGCCAGATCTGCCCGTGCCTTGATCTCGAACTTCCAGTCTCCAGAACGTTGAGAAATAAATGTCTGATGTTTAAGCTGCCCAGCGAATGCTTGCGAGTTAAAGTGACCTGAATCTGGACAGAGGTCTGAGGTGGGACTACTTTTTTGCAGTCAGTCTAGCACAGGGGTTGGCGGGCCTGGCCTGCCTCCTGTTCTTGTAAATAAAATTTTACTGGGACACGGCCACGCCCATTCCTGTGCAAGCAGAGGGCGCCGTGATCTCAGTGGTAAAGCACTTGTCTAGCTTGAGCACAGTCCTGGGTTCATCCCAGCACTCAGCACCATGTGACTTCAGCAGAAGAGGGGGCTGTTCAGACATCAGTGGTGTGTAAGACTGTCCAAGGGTTTCGGGGAAGAACTGGTCAGAGGGCAAGCAGAACAGAGAAGGAAGCGTCCAGAAGTTCTGCCTGGAAAAGTTAGAAATATAAGCAACTTCTTCTTAGTCCTGTGTGCCGAAGGGAAGCTGGAGGCGCGAAGGCAAAACCTCTACTGGACGCGTTCTGCCTCGGGTGGTGGCCCGTGGACGTCGTCTGCTGAAGAAATGAGTGAAGAAACATATGAAAGGAGGAAGCCTCTCTAAATCCAGGTGATAAGACGCGACACCCAGGATTTTTTTTTAATTAAAATCTTTTTTATTTTTACAGACTGCATCTTGATTCATTATACACAAATGGGGCATTTCTGTGTTGTACACAATGTGGACTCACACCATTTGTGTGATCATACGTATATACAGGGTAATACTGTCTGTCTCATTCTACTGTCTTTCTGTCCCCCACCCCTCCCACCGCATTTTCCTCTACACCATCCAAAGTTCCTTCGTTCTCCTCCCCTCCAACCCCCTCATTATATATCATCATCCACTTATCAGAGAAAACATTCGGCCTTTTATTTTTTGGGCATTGCCTATTTCACTTAGCATGATATTTTCCGACTTCATCCACTTACCAGCAAATGCCATAATTATTCTTTATGGCCGAATAATATTCCATTGTGTGTGTATATATATATATATATACACAGTTTCTTTATCCACTCATCTATTGAAGGGCATCTAGGTTGGTTCCACAATCTAGATGTTGTGAATTGAGCAGCTATGAACGTTGATGTGGCTGCATCTCTGTAGTATGCTGATTTTAAGCCCTTTGGGTATAGGCCGAGGAGTGGGATAGCTGGGTCAAATGGTGGGTCCATTCCAAGTTTTCTGAGGAATCTCCACACTGCTTTCCAGAGTGGCTGCACCAATTTGCAACTCCACCAGCAATGTAAGAGTGTGCCTTTTTCTCACATCCATGCCAACACTTATTATTGCTTGTTTTCTTGATAATAGCCATTCTAATTGGAATTAGGTGAAATCTTAGGGTGGTTTTAATTTGCATTTCTCTAATTACTAGGTGTAATATAATATAAAGCTGCTCCCCTGCCCTTTCTGCTGCAGTCATTTCCATGCCTCCCAACCACTTGTCAGTCTGTGAACATCCTAGCTAGCTATTGGTTCATCAGTCAGCTTGCAAGTATCCTTCTCTGTCATTGGTCCCATTAACCCACCGAATTCGACTGCTGAAGAATAGCTCCCCGCCATTTTCTCTCTCCTCCTCGCCTTCATGCTGTCTCCTCCATTTCTGTCTCTCCTGCACACGTGCCCTTTCTCTTTTCCTCATTTCCTGTCTTACCCCGCAGGGAGACACTCAGCTTAATAAACTCCCTTATGTGAATTCCCGTGTTCGGAGTGGTTTCTGGGTTCTTACACTAGGGATGACCAGCACTTTTTCATATATTTGTTGATCGCCTGTATTTCTTCTTCTGTGAAGTGTCTGCCCAGTTCCTTGGCCCATTTATTGATTGGGTTCTTTGTATTTTTGTTGTAGTTTTTTAAGTTCTTTATACACTTTGGAGATGAGTGCTCTGTCTGAGGTATGTGTGGACAAGATTTTCTCCTGCTCTGTAGACTCTCTTTTCACATTATTGACTGTTTCCTTTGCTGAGAAAAAGCTTTTTAATTTGAATCTATCCCACTTATTGATTCTTGCTTTTGCAATTGTACTTCTGAAGAAGGGTGGGCCCCCAAAGGGAATCCTGTGAGCAAGCACACATGGGCCAGCAGTCTGCCAGTTTGTATCCCTAAGGAAGCATCGCCCCTGACTCTGATAGGAAGAGTTTGGGGGTACAATCTACATGATTAGCTAATTTAAAATTGGGGCAGGCACAGAAAAAGGCCTGCATTTGAGGTTGGATACCTGTTAGGGAATTTAAAAATGGCTCCATTCTGACCACACCGTTCCCTAACTTAAGATGGCTTCCTTAAACACGTGAAATCAAGTTACAGTAAACATGCCTCTGTTGTGTTACAGGTTTAACTTGGACACAAAAGAAAACGTAAATCTTACAGTAGCTCCTCCTATATAACTTCAGTATCCACTTCCTAAAGGCAAAGACATTTTTCTGTTACCAAACTGAAATGACCACACCCTGGAAACTGAAAATCATTTCAATGCAATTATCATTATTAATGCAATAATGGTCCCTCTGCAGTTTCTCCCATTGTCCCAATATTCCTTTATAGCTCTTTTTGAAATCCCCAAATCCAGAGAGCCAAACCATATATTCAGGTTATGCATTTTTTTGGCAGAATATTATGTTACTTAGACGATGTGGTGTCTCTCGGCCATCAGGTGAAGAGGTTGCTTTCATTCATAGTGGAGGATAAATTTTGGGGTGGTTTCTGCCAGAAACCTTCATTTTTCCTTCCACAATTAATAAGTAAATAGGTGAAGTGATACTTTGAGACTGCAAATATGCTGCTCCCAACCAATCTTTCACCCAGTGACTAGCACTTAGCGAGGACTTTGGCTACCTCGTTTACTTCTTGGTGCAAAGTGTTCATCCTATAATTTCAACATGCCTTCAACATTTATTGATATATTATTTTTCAGTGGAAAGTTTCAATTTAATCAGTATGAATTAGTGGATTTTTTTTTTTCTCATTGAGTTATGATCCTGTGCTGTATCATTCAATATTTGGCCAGTGGGAACCCCTTCAAACTGGCTCCTTTTTTTCAAGTGACATGTCCTTCCTTCTCCTTCTTTGAGACTGAACCAGGCCTGGGCTGCCAGCACCCAGCTTACAAGCATCAAAACAATCAGTTTTTGCAAGAGTTTGTTTGCAAGGTGGCTGAGTATGGAGACAGGAGATCCACATTTCAGTCCCCCTCCCCTGAGGACAGGGTCTGGGATACTCATGGGGGAAGAAATCGGTGATTTAAAGGGTAGGTGTTAAGGTGGTCCACTTCACCTTTTGAATATAGCTCCGAGGCTTATTTTTAAAAGGGACAAGTTTTTCTTTTCCTTTTCTCCCTCCGGGTCCCTAACCTGGGAGCAGGGAATAAGATTACCCTGAGTTCTCTGTGCTCCACAGGAAGGAGATACCCGCCAGAGGACCTAGGAAGAGAATATCTCCCAAATTAATGAGTGAATGTTAACTCACCATCAGGGTTAGGGTTAAGGACCCCATCAGGGCACACCTGGAATGTAGCCTTTGAAGACCTCCTTTAAAAGACCCCTGTCCTCCTGATGGGCAGATCAGCCTCAGGAACAGGAGTCCCTGTCTTTCTCCTTTCTCTCAAAACCGTGTCCTTGTTATTGACTGGCATCAGGGTCAAGGACTGAGCTCTCTGGTACATAGGGAAAGTGATGATGGTGTAATCAGTGTTTTGCACATGCATGATCAATTTTCATGACTCTATGGGAGGCATACTAAAAAATGTCAGTATAGGTATGATCTGAGGATGCAGTTTTCGACCTCTTGTTGTCAAAAGTCAGCTAGAGTCAGTGATTTCAACAAAAGCAGCTTCAAGTTCCTGAAAAGTAACCCCCGCAACCATTGTCATCATAACCACATGCCAGAGGTGTTATCTGCAGCAAAACTGTAGATAGTAGGAGACTAATCATTGCTCAGCTGGGTGATCTATAGCATTAGTTATTTTAAAGTCAACTGGAAGCCAGTAACTGAGAGGCAGCATGGGGCGTCAGAGTCAGAGGAGCAGAAAGGACAGAGTGTTGACTGGTGTAAGAGACAAGGCCAGCCTTTTGCTGACCAGAAATGATAAAGTCAGACTCCCATGGAGTCCTAGACACTGAGATCTTATTCTTTTGATGGTTATGTTCTTGAGAACCACTCTCAGGTCCTTGCTAGGTACTCTGAACTGCGAAAGACACATAATTGCCATTGTGAGCTGCTCTTAGGGTAAATGCCTGGCAGATGGTTGTGGCCCTTCCATCATCAACAGCTTGTTTTAAAACTTCCTCCTTTTCTGAGGCAAACAGAACTCCTTCTCAGCTCCAGCCCTGTGGTAGCCATTGTTGGATTCTGAGCAGAAATCTGAAGAAACAAAGGAAGCCGTCCCTTTGGATCTGGAGGAAGAAAACTACCCCAAGGAAAGGAAGTTGGGACTGAATGGACACATACAACCTTCTTGTGCTTTACTGGAGTCTCCAAATTATCAAGAACAAGCATTACTTTAAAAGTGCCCAAAATAGATTTTAAATTGTGACATGGGACAGAAGTGGCCTTGGAACCCAGGAGGAAGGGACTGAGGGTCCCAGTAGTATCATGAGGCAATTAATTACTTATTCACATGGGGGGAAAAAAAAGCATTCCCGCCCTGGGTGACTAAAGATGCAAAGTGAAAAGAAAAACTGAAAAACTGCCAGTAGGAATCAGTACAAGTACTTGGAGAAGAGGCGTTCATCTTCATAAATATCAAATATATAATGGTGATCATGTTCATACCTTACTCTCAGCAAAGCGCTGGAGAAACTGGCACGTGTCTGCAGAGGAAACTGCCTTGGGGGAAACAGCAGCTATGGTCCTGCCCATCCAGCCCTGAGCGGACGCACTGGGCTTTATTCCTAGGATGGAATTCCAGACTGCAGAAAAATGATCTGAAGAATGGAACATTACAGGGGAGAAATCAAGTTACAGCATCACAGTAAAGTGTAGTTTGTGTAGTTTCAGAAAAGCAGGGCAGCGACCTTCCTTGCTTAGGGCGACCTAACGCTTGGTGAGGAATGAGAAGGGGCTCAAGAGGGACACACAGGAAATTCGGGGAGCTGTGGGAGCAGGGAGGCGGCGATGCGCAGTGTGAGCCGAGCGCAGGCTTCCGCCAGTGTCGACACGTGTTATTTCTGGCACGGGGCGTGTACAATTTGCGGGGTAGTACATTCGGAACTTTCCACACTACACTAAAATAAAACACGACCGAGCTGATCGTGGGAGGGAGTGTGTAACAAAGCAGGGAGGCGTGGCAGACCCTCGGCCGCTGCACCGGAGCGCCGGGAGGGCCTCCTGCGCAGGCGCAGCCCTGAGCTCCGCCGGGAGGGGGCGGGGCGTCCTGTGGGCGGGGCCTGGCTCGGCCGCTCGCAGTTCTCTGGCCCGTGATTCGCCCGGGCCGGGCGACGCAGGCAGGGGCGTGGCCTGGAGCGGCGGCTCTGCATTTCGGGCGGTGATCGCTTTGAGGGGCGGTCCATGGGAGGGGCGCGGCGTGGTCAGAGGGGTCACCCGGAAGGGCAGGCGCGGGACCTGGCGGTCCAGCTTGGAGCACTGTAGGATCTCCCGGAGTCCCGCCGGCCTCCCTCCTGGGTGACGGCGGCCACGATGGGCCGGAAGGTGACCGTGGCCACTTGCGCCCTCAACCAGTGGGCCCTGGACTTCGAGGGAAATTTGCAAAGAATTTTAAAGAGTGAGTCTTGGGGTGGCGGGAGACAGTAAGGAGCAGCCTGGCCGGGCCGGGCCTCGTCATGTCGTGCACACAGCTTTGCCCTGGAGAAACTCGCAGCCATGGACGTGGAGAAAGGACCGTGGTTAATGAACCCGTCAGTGTTAAGTGTCCAGGTCTTCCCGGCATGTGGGGAGGGGGGACGTGTTGAGGCACAAGTGGAGAGAAATCTGCCCCAGAGGTGGAGGTGGGGACCACCGAGGAAGCATCTGCCTCCAGATATCTCTAGGATCCTGAATGGCCAGGCTGGGCAGAGCTGCCCATCCTCCAGGTTGGAGGGGTGGCCAGTGGCCAGGATGCTGTGAAGACACCAGATGGGAGGGTCTCTGGTCCCAGAGGACCTTCCTGAAAAGTGGGCATTGGGAGAAGCCTTCTTGAAGAGGACAGCAGAACCAGGGGTGAGCTGTCAGCTTAGAGAAGAGTGTTTTGAGTGGCCACTACATAACTGCATTGGTGCAGCCTGCCTTCCATGGTGATAGTCCAAACTGTTGATACCTGAGTCCGAACTGGGGCTGATGAAGGCAAACCTACAGGTGTGGTCACCTTGTGCTTCAAGTGAGAACATATTGTTGGCTGTTTTGTTTTGTTTTAACTACATGTGTCAATCTGCTTTTGCCTCCTCAGAGCAGATCTCACTGGGGTGGGTGAGCAAGGCCATCTTGGGTGTGCAGATTGGTCCCCATTCCTTGCCTGTCCTCTCCTTCCCTGACTGCCCGTTGGCAGCTGCTCCTTAAGCCCAGTGCTGGCACCACCATGGCCATCAGCCTCCATGTGGTGCCTTTTCCTGCAGCTGATCTTGGCACCCACTTGTCCATGAACTTGCAGGGTGTGACCTTCTTCTCCGTGGGCCAAGGGTCAGCCTGCAGGCCCTCCCTGTTTCGCATTTCCTGTGGGTGTGTACAGGTGTGTGCTGCTTATAGGAGGACTGGCCGTGAGGGCGCAGGGACGTCTGGGAGCAGCGTTTTCAATCACACCCACTGCAGCAGCCTGCTTTCTCTGCCCTTGGACATGTCATGGGTGTGAGATTTGCCTCTTCTCTCTATATACAGGTATTGAAATTGCTAAAAACAGAGGAGCAAGATACAGGCTTGGACCTGAGCTGGAAATATGGTGAGAAAAACACACCAACAGCTGGGCGGGCGGGCAGTGGTCTTCCCCTGCTGAGAGGGCAGGAAGCAGGGGGGCCGTAATGAGGCTGTGGAAATGCCAAGTCCACCTAGGAGGCTGTCAGGAACCTGCTTGTGGGTGGGGTGGATGCCCCTGGACGCCTGAGGACGAGCAGGCTCAGGCAGGCTGGTGGTTCCAGACGCCTGGGTTGAGTCATTAGGGGACCCAGCTTCCCAGGTGGGGCTGATTTTAAAACTGGGCTGCCCCCCGTCACCCGTCTCCTTGTGCTGGGTCTCAGAGTGTGTGCCGTGCAACAGAATTCATATGTTGAAACCTGACTCCTGGGGTCGAGATGCGTCAGCACCTGATGGGGCCTGGGGAGGTGCACTGGCCTTGGTAAGTAGGACTGCTGCCCTTGTAAGAGGCCGGAGGGAGCCCGTTTGCCTCGGCACTGTGTGAGCCACCCAGAGGGTGCCATCCTGAAAGCGCAGAGCAGCCCTGGCCAGGACCACCCGGGCCGGCCTGGAGCTTGCACTTCGTGTAGTGGTTCCTGTTGTGTGTACGCCACCCAGTCCGGGATGCTTTATTGCAGCAGCCCTGATGACTGAGACAGGTCTTGTTTGCATGTCGGCCACAGGGAATCAGTTAGTGATCTCAGGGGCTTCCTGTGAGCAAGCTCAGAGGCTATGCCTGGCCACCTTTTTGCCAGAATCTGGAAAATGGATCCTTGATTCTTTTCTGGTCACTTGTTTAAAGATAAATGATCGTAAGCTCCTCGCCAGCTGCGGTTCTTTCTGATCTGGACCCCATGCCTCTGTGCTGCTTCCTGTGTCCTCGAGGCCCCTGTGGGATCTGGAAGGCCCTCCACGGCCTTTGTCCTGTCCTTCATTTGCCTCAGTTTCCGGACGTGGAGGAGGCAGGAACTGCCCTCTCGGGTGCTTTTGTATTAGTCAGGAGGTGGCTTTCTGTCCCTCCAGGTTCTCTTCTTACTTAGGTTCAGGTCTTGGTGACTTCAGAGCTCTCCTGCTCCCAGGCCACCCCAGGGCATTTACACCCCTCACTTAAATCTCAAGAGTCGCCTCACCTAACTGCGGGGACCTGGGACTGGCAGTCACCCAAACCACATGGCTTCTGCTCTTCAACTCCTGACTCGGCCCCTCTGCCCGCTGCTCCTTTTCCTGCTAGACACAGTGCATCCCTGTCCTGCCCGACTGTTGCAAGGGAGGATTCTCACCAAGTCCCCATGTGGTGTGTTTATGTCAAGGGGTGAAGCCCCGCTGAGCTGGCCTTATACGGTTTACAAATCCCAGCTGAGCAGGATTTCATTCAACGTTTGCCATGTTGACAAAGGAGAGTGGCTGAGGCAGGAGAGGAGCCAGTCACTTCACTGAGTACTGCTCTTGTTCTTACTGGACAGGGGTCCAGGCCTTGAGTGGGGCACCTGGGAAAAGGGAGAGGACTGCGATTTGCCAACCTGGAACCCTCACCTGGAAGGGCACTGTTTTGTAGGCCTTACAGATGGAAGGTCAGTGGCCACTTGGGTCTCAGGCACTTGCTGACCAGCTGCTGTCGCACAGGGCTCCTTCAGCTGTCAGCCAGCTGAAGGGGTGCAGTCGCTGGTAGCTGGCCATCCGACATTAGACAGTCCGTGTTGTCACACACAGGCCTGGGAGCTGAAGGGAAGGAAGTCCCAGAAACAGGAAGCTCTGTGAGGAGAAGGGGCATCCTGAAGAAGGTCCCTCGCGGGCGTCTCCTGGGTGCCGGCTGCATCTGAGCTCCAGGCAAGGGCAGGAGATGCTTCCCAGTGAAAAACATGGCAGGCGCCAGATTTGCTTCCGGGCTGCTGCAGGGCAGATAGGCAGAGGTGTTGCGATTTGCAGCGTCTTGTGGATATTCTGCGTTTCATGGTTAGAGGGTCCCTGGAGCCACTCTTCACGGTTTATGACGTCTTGTAGCGTGGCATTAGTGTCCTAGGCTGCCGTGACTAAGTGCCACAAACCGAGTGGTTTAAAATGGCAGAAATGTATTCTCTGGCAGTTTAGGAGGTCAGGAGGCCAAACTCGGGGTGCCAGCAGAGCCGCGCTCCCTCCAAGGCTCCCGGAGGGTCCTCACGCCTCTTTAGCCCCTGGGGCTCCTGGCGTCCCCTGTTCTGTGGCCGCATCACCCAGGCTCTGCCTCTCTCTGCTTGGCCTTCCTCTTCTCCCGTCCTCCTCTCATCCTCCTCTTATGAGGACCCTGGTTATCGAAGGAAACGCAGGGAAGTCCAGGGCGACCACATCTCAAGAGCCGTGACTTAGTTGCATGTGCAGAGACTCTTACTGTGGACGAGGTCACATGCACAGCCCTGAGGTCAGGGCGTGAACAGATGCTTGGGGGTCACCACGGCAGGCGCCTGAGTGACTGCTCATGGTCTTCTTGACAGTGTTGTGGTGGGTCCAGCTTTGTTTCTTCCGGGTTCTTTCCTTGAAGTAATGAGGGCTACTTCGAGGGACGGGCCTTTCTCGTAGGAGACCAAAACTTTGCTGTGAAGTGCTTGCTGGCTGTGGCGGGGTGTGGCGGGGTGTGGCAGGGTGTGTGCACTGGCTGTGGGGGAGGTGCCTGGGCCCCCACTGTCCTGCCGCTCACTGCCCCCTCCTTGCAGCGGCTACGGGTGCTGGGATCACTACTTCGAGTCGGACACCCTCCTGCATTCACTTCAAGTGCTGGCCGCCCTCCTGGCATCTCCGATCACGCAGGACATCATCTGCGACGTGGGGATGTAAGTGCCTGTGTGGGCGAGTCCCTGCTCCGCCTGCGGCAGGCTGCGGCATCCACGCCTGAAGTGTGCCCCTCCCAGTGCTTTGTGCCCCTCACCGGGCTGCTCAGTGGGGTCTCCTGAGGCGTGTGGGTGAGTTCATCCAGTCCACTCACCCCCACAGTGACCTCCAGCATTGTGGCCTGTGTTAACTTTCACTGCTGCTGTGACCAAGGGTCACAGAAGCCTGGTGGTCCTACAGGTAAGAGGTGCCGCAGGACAGCAGAGAGTCTCTGGGATCTGCCTCCTCCAGCCTGGGGGCCCCTGCTTCCACCCGCAGCGGCCGCTGGCCCTACCTCCTAGGAGCCTTCCTCCCTGGTCCCGCCCCCAAGGGACCCTCTGCTTCCACTGGGCTACCTGGCACTCTGGGGCTGTCTCTCCAATTTGGCATCTTTAACTTTGTCCGATGTGTGACGTGACATATTCACAGGTGCTGGGAATCAGGATGCAGCCGTCTCTGAGAGGGTCACTCTTCAGCGGGCCACAGTGACATATTGTGGTCACCTTAGTATTCTGTTAATTTTGCTCAAGCTTTTCTCTGCTGGCTTGGACTTCATAGTCCTAGGTTGAATTTCCTGATTTTACCATTCGAATGGCCACATATTTGAAGATACCTCCTGTTTGAGATGGGCATTTATCCGGATGCACAGGCTCTGCTGGACGGAGCAAGACTGCATCCGGACGTCACTGATCCCCTGCACCTGGAGCACCTTCAGACTGCCCTGCAGGGAGGGGCGCGGGTCCCGCAGCCCCCGTGGCTGGGGCATGGGAGCCACGCAGAACTGGCACCCCCACACAGAGAGGCAGGTCTGAGGACAGTGGGCTAGAGCAGCCTGTTGGTTCCCCTGGCCGCCTGGTCTGACGGAGGCGGCTGTTCCCCGGGTGCCGCTCGGTGGCAGCTGTTGGGGCTTCCTGGCTTGTCGTGTGTTGTTGCCTACACTGCCGTCCTCACTGGCGTTGAGAGCTCTCTGTAGGCGGGTGCAGCGTACTGACGTCTGTGTCGTTCGCTGTCTGGTTTTGTTTCCGTGTTGAGCTTTAGAGTTCCTGCGTAGTGGCAGCGCCTGTTCCTTTGTGATTTGCTTTTGTTCGGGGCGCTCCAGTCGAGCGCAGCTGCCACCGAGGGCCTGTTTATTTTAGGGTCCTGCCCACCCAGCTTTCCGCACACCTTCACACAGACTCGAGAACGCCATCCTGCAGTGTGTCCTCATTTAGCTTGAGTGAGGGCTGGGAGCTGCGGGTCGCTCACAGTGGCCGTCAGGGTGCGGTGACCAGGACTGGGGCCAGGGACGTCCCTGCCTGCATCCTGCCCTTTGACTCCACTTTTGGGAGGAAGCATCAGGGCTGCTGCTCTTGGCCAGGAGCAAGGTGGCATCCGAGCTGGTGCCCGACTCCAGAGCCCTCGCTGGTGACAGTGTGCCTTTCTGCCATAGCCCTGGGGCCTGTGGACTCTGTCCCTGTGGGCAGGAGCTTGCCCTGCTCAGGCAGCCAGCGCGAGCCTCCCCCGCACCTAAGGACCTGTTCCCTGTGTGGGCTGGGCTCTGCTCTGAGCCTCCTGCGGGCCAGGCTCCGGGGTGTGTCTGCTCTGCTGCCTTTTACCCTGCTCTGCCGTAACCAGCTCCGTGTCCCTGCCAAGCCACCAGCCTCTCCGCTTAGGTCCCTTCATCTGCTGCTGGGGAAGGTACTAGGTGCCTGAGAGGTGATATGAGCAAGCTGCTGGGCAGGGGTCTCACAAACCCAGGGCCTGGCACCCACGACAAGGTGGCCAGGCAGCAAGGGTGAGCCAGGGCAGCCCCTGCAAAGCCTGGAACATTCCAGGAGGGCAGGGAGGAGCCCAGGGGCGGAGGCCTGTGCACTTCGTCTGTAAGGCTCCCGTGCAGAGGTGAGCCTTTGTTGCCTGGGGTGGGGGTCTGCTCATTTTTAACTTTGACTGAGACAGCCTCGCAGTGCCCCAAAGGGAGCTGAGGAAGCCTCAGTCTAAGACAGGGCGTGGGGTTCTGCGGCCGGAACCCACCAGGCCTGCCGTGGTGCGGGGAGTAGGCTGAGCCTTTCCATGGCGTGGGAGCTCACTGAGCGATGGTGCACTCAGGCTGCACCACGTCGAAGCCGTCCTGAGAACCTGGTGGTCAGAAGCCACCGATCATAAGTCCCTTTATTCCACTTCAGTCTTAATGACTGGCACGCATGACACGCGAGTCCCTGGTCACATTCCACAGGACGATGTACTCAGGTCACAGAAAGACGGAGAAAGGGCTGAGGTGGCCACAGGGTTGCAGGATGCGGAGCCACGAGCAAAGGCAGAGTCTCTTGGTGGCTAGAGGAGGGTTTTCATGAACCAATTGGGCAGAGTTGTCCAGGGACGCAGTTTTGGTGACCAGCTTGAAGTGGCCTTGCATCCTGGTCACGGGCAGGAGATACTGCACTGAATTAAATCCCAGGGACAGAGAACTGGAGGTGTGTAGCTCTGGGCAACGTCTGGGCAAGGCCTGCGGCAGGTGACGGGTCAGAGTGCCACCCAGTCCAGTCTCGGATGCTCCTCCTGCTAAGGTTCCTGGGTAAGGCCGTTGCCGCACTCTGCCGCCTGGTGTGTCCAGTGAGCTCTTGGTCCTGGCTTTCCTGATGGGAATGGATGCACCCGTGCTTCCGTGGACTCCGATTAGCTCGTAGGTTACGGGTGGTCACTTTCTACTGACACAGATAAGTTATGCTGGGTCAGTGGTGGTGTCCACCTGTATGACAAGTTGTAGCGTCATGCTGACTTGGCACTTGTCCTCAAAATAGAGCAGCTCGTGGCAAACTGCCGCTTTCTAAGATGGAGGGCTCGTCGGCGTGGCCTGCCCTCCATGCGTGGCTTTCGTGAGAGGACAGACGTGCAGGCGCTCGCTTTCCCCCGCAGGCCCGTGATGCACCGGAATGTCCGCTACAACTGCAGGGTCATCTTTCTCAACAGGTGGGTGCCCTGGGGTGGCCTGGGTCACTCCCTGCTCTGGGCTGGAGCCGGTGGGGACCCGTGCTGGAGGTGCCCCACTGGGGCCGATACACCCCAGAGGGTGGGGCCTGGGGCCCTGCATTGCCTAGACAGTGGCCTAGGTGGGAGGTCTCCCCACACCTGTGGTCTGCTGCCAGCAGGGGCGCCAGCTGAGCCCCGTCAGGTGGATGGGGCTGTCAGGGCCTGTCCTGCAGGGATGGGGATTTGTTTGGGGCTGCATTCCCAGGCTGGCCCCGCATGGTGCTGCCTAGCCCTCTGGTGGCAGTGACTCGGGAGCCCTGTGTGAGCAGCCCTGTTCCTGTCCACAGGAGGATCCTGCTCATCAGACCCAAGATGGCCTTGGCAAATGAGGCCAACTACCGGGAGCTGCGCTGGTTCACCCCATGGTCCAGGAGCCGGTGAGCTGGGGCCCGCTACCGCCATGATGCCGGGCGAACGTCTTTGCCTCCGCGGCCTTGGTCCTGGTCATGGGGCAGGAGCTCGGCTGCCGGTCACTCAGCGTGGCCCTTTCAGCGCTGCTGATTATAGCACAGCAGGCTCATTGCGTGTCACCAAATCTGTCATGGTCATTGATCAGCAATCACGCCAAGTGACACGTGCCTTGAACGGGCCTCTGTCAGGTCCTTGGCTCTGTCTGTGGATGTCCCGAAGTACTGTCCTGTGCTCTGGAGGGTGGCCAGCAGCCTCCCTGGCCTCGGGGTGCGGGCTCACTGTGCAGGCAGCCCAAACTGCCCCAGGCCTGCCGGACATCCAGGGGTGAGCTACTCTTGAGGAGAGGAGCCCGGGTCCCTCTGTGTTGCGGGTGTCCCCTGGTTCATCGTGGTGAGCAGGGTTGTTGACGCTGTGTTTTCAGGTGGCTCACGTGTCTACGCACGAGGACTGGTGGGTTCTGTGTGTCGCGTTAGTGTTTGGCGTCTTCCTCGGGTCTCTGGTGCCTCGAGGTCGTTCTGTGCCTTCTCTCAGCTTCTGCAGGTGTGGCTCACTCACCCTTCCTTTCTGCTGTCCACGCTTCCGTTCGCTGGGTCGCCTTCCGCACAGTGTTCTGGTCGCTGCTGGGACAGGTCCGGGCGGCAGGCGTCCTGTCTTTCTGCCAGCTTCACCCGAGACGCTCGGTTTCCGTGGGTTCACTGTCACCTCATGTTTATCCCGTTTTCTTGTGAGTTGTGGGTGGACACAGTGCCTGTGTTTTACACATTTGTTACTCTTTGAGATGCCGAGAGTCGAAGCCATGGCTTCACACATGCTAGGCTGGCCGCTACCAGGAGCCCCAGCCCCAGACCCGTTACTTTCACTGTGAGCTTTTTAAATGGCGACTAGATCAAAGGTCTTCTGAGCATTCAGTGAGGCCAATATCGAGTAAATCTTTGTCCAGATTAAACTTTAAATGGGTCAGAAGGTTGAATCTTGTTTGTTGATATTCGTTCAGCGTTTTCCTCTTTTCTAGAATCACTCTATTATTATTTTTAGACGTATGGAGTTTCTCTTTGTCGGCTCTCTGAACATAACACAGGAGAATGTGGTAGAATTCTCCTCTCCACTCAGGAGCGAGTCTGGGACTGGGCTCCTTTTTTAAGCCTCCCATTGAGGTATGAGCGGCATACCGTGAACCCGCAGGTGGTGGCCGCTGCGTGCTGGGTGCCATGCGCCGGACGGACTGCAGAGCTCCCCTCTGCCGGGGCCCAGTGCTCCCCAGCGAGCTGCCCGGGCTCCTGTCCTGCCCAGGACGCACACTGGCTGGACGCAGGCGCCTTGTCCTGTTGCTCAGCAGGTGCTCCTGAGGGCACCGGCAGGAAGCAGAAGCACCACCCTCCACCGCCCACCACCTGTCCCCAGAGGTGCTCGCTTGTCCTCCTTGTCCTCAGCTAATGTGCTCATGAGACCTCTTCTCCTTTTCTTGTGGCAAAATACATGAGATTCCCGTCCTGACCGCGTTCATACACAGCCCAGGGCTCCGGGCTCGCGCACCTCCACCCGCAGGCTCCCTCTTCTCCCCTGGGGACTCCATCCGCCAGCACCGCTCCCGCCCTCGGGCCCTGCTCCCCTCGCCACTGTCCATCTCTGGGACCTGACCTGGCTTTGCTGGGCTCTCTGTGCGTCCACTGCCCATCTCTGTGGCTCTGTGTCTTGCTTTTGCCTTCGGTTGCTCGGCGAGGCGTCCTCAGGATGGATCCCAGTTGCAAGGTTGAACCCTCTCTGTCGGAGGCTGACCGTGCTCCGGGCTGCGTGTGGACCTCAAGCTGCGCTCGTCCATCTGCGACGGGCAGTCAGGCGCCTCCACCTCCACAGAGCAGGGTGGTTGCTGTCTCTTCACTTCCTGCAGCAGAACAGGGCTGGGGCCTGGCCCCTCACCCTGCCCTCCCGCCGCCTCTTCCCAGTGGTTTGTGGTTAGGTCACAGCTTAGCGTTGCCAGGACTCCCTTTGGGGAAGCTCAGGACAGCAGGGTGTGCCCTCCTCTGCCCGTCCCGTGCCTCCCTCCCCGCAGCCCGCCCCGCCCTGCTGCTCCCAGCTCTGGGAGTCCCCCTCCCCTGGGTGCAGTAGCTTCCCGTCGGTGGTGGAAGGGGCCTGCGGGAGGCCCCGCCTGCAGGTGTCTGACTCTCAGACTCTGCGAGTGGCAAGACAGGAAGAGGTCTAGTTAGAGTCTCTCTCGCAAAGGGAGATTTGACCTCCGGGCCCCAGGGGCCGCCCTTGGCCTGCCGGTGCTGGAGAGGGAGTCCCGTGAGCGTGGTCACTGGCTTCCGACCTCTCAGGAGCTCGCAGGGCCACCAGCCATCCATCTTCCACTCAGGGCCCCAGTGCAGGCGCCAGGACCCTGCGGCTGGGGCGGGACCCACGCTAGCCAGCTCAGGAAGACCTCCTCACAGAGCACACAGTAGGCTCTGCTGGCGCCAAGCGAGGAACAAGCCAGGAGCCCGGGCAGGACATGTGGGCCAGGGCACTGGGCACACCACGCGGGCAGCCACACAGTGGCGTCTGCTGCTCCCCACAGCAAGAGCGCTGGCCTGCTCCGAGGGCCTACCTTTGGTCCCCTGGCGCTGGCCTTTTGGCACGAGGAAGGCCCGGGCCAGCCCAGCGTCCACTCTGTCATGGGTGCCGGCTGTTTGCGGGGGGCGTCACTGTCTCCTGTGCATGGAGACCGAATCTCTGGCTCCATGCCGTCACCTCAGGAGGTCTGCTTGGCTTCCGCTCTCTGGGTCTGGTCCCCTTCCTCGGGGACCTCGGTCCCGGGCATGTCAGGCCCGCCTGCCTCCCGTCCTTCCGCTGCTCTCAGACCCGCTGTCTCTTCATCTGTGTGCGTTGCCTGCTGGGTTTATTCCTAACGCTCTCTCCTCATCCACTCTGGTGCGGCTCGGTCTGCAGGCTGACTGCCCGCTTTCGGGCGACTGCTGTTGGGACCGATGGGTCCTGGGAGCAGGCACGTCTGCTTCCCTCTCCTTTTCTCTCTGTCACGTGACGGCCGCATGGCGGCCGCTGAGCTGGAGTAGCCCAAAGCTTGCCTTTTGGTCCTGTGAGAGAAGGCAGGAGGTTACCCTCTGGGAACTGCACCAGATGGTGTCAGCGGCATGGCCAGGTCACCATGCCCGGCTTCAGTACTGAGCGGGTCAGGTTCAAGGCGCTACCGCAGGGCTTCGCAGGGAAGCCACCAAGACCCGCTCCGCCTGCCAGGGCCCCACGGCGGGCCGGCCTTCTCCAGGCTCCGGAGTGGACCCCAAGCCTGAGCATCCCGTGACTGCCCAGCACAGAGGGACACGTGGAGGCTTTGGTAGCTCCCGGGGCCAGAGACGCGCCTGGAGCGGCTGAAGCGGCTTCTTGGCTTCGACGCCCAGCTAGGACCTGCAGGGAGGTCCTCTGGAGGACAAGCGGAGGACGCCACAGCGCGCCCAGCAGGGAAGGTGCCCCCAGGAGGCCACCAGGCCAACAGGAGGCAGCGTGGCCAGCGCCTTTTTTGATTTTGTTGCCCCCAAGGCAGGGCGTGGGTCCCCGCAAGCCATCTGTGAGGCGGGCCACGGAGCTGGCCCTGGGTGGAGGGGCAGGAGGGGAGCTGGACAGGTCCACTTTCCGGCCAGTCTCTCAGTGGGTGCTGCATGGACTGAGCAGGAGGCGGGTGGATTTTGGAGCAGCCACGTGGCCACATTGATTGGCAGTTGCCTGGAGTGCCTGTTGTGGGCTGGAACATCTGCTGTGCGTCTCCCAAGCGTCGGCAGCCGGCTGTGAGCGTGCTCCCCGCCCCTCCCCGGGGCCTTTCTCTGGGACTCCTGGTCCCGCTGTCCCGGCCCCGCCCGTCCTGTGGACAGGCCGTGCCATCCACGCTCTCGCTGTGGCCCAGGTGGCGTGCGTGCCAGGTGGGTGCCTCGGAGCCTCATGACACAGTGGCCGTGCCTGGGACACACCTGGTGACCCGTCCAGGATGGAGCTGCCCCCTCAGGCAGCCCAAGGAGGCCGGGCACACCATCCCCTGTGCCCTGCTGTCCCCTTCACCTGACACAGTTGCAGCGTGGGGAGGGCTGCCGGGCTCCCTGGACGCTGGGGCTGCCCGGGTGGAGCCGAGCGCCTCCTGCGTGGCCTCAGACCCGGGTTCCCTTCCAGGCACGTGGAGGAGCATTTCCTGCCCCGGATGCTACAGGACCTGACCCAGCAGGTGAGTCCCGGGCTGGACCCTGGCTTCCTAGCCACTCAGCCTCTGCTGCCAACTGCAGGCTGCGGGCAGGAGCCCGTGGGCAGGGTCACAGGAAGCTCTGCAGCCAGCTGAGAGGCAGCACCTCTCCCCACTGCCCTGGCTTCTGCTCTTCTTCCTTCCTCGTTGCAGAAGCTGGCCTTCTGCACCCACAGCCCTGGGAGGACTGCGTCAGACTCTGGTGTCCCCTCCCTGGCTGCCTCTTGTGGCTGGGTGGGGACGGGTGAGCCACACTCTTGCTGCCATGTGGTCCCAGGGTGCAGGTGTCCTTGGCCAGCATTCCGTCGCTGCAGCACCTGCCTGAGATAAGCCCCTTCAAGGGGAGAGGACCGTTCTGGCCCGATTCCAGAGGCACGGCCTGGTTGCTCGGCCTGGTTGCTTTGGGCCTGTGGTGGACGTGCCTGCTTGCCTCATGGCAGCCGGCAAGCAAGGACAGAGATGGGAAGGGGTCAGGGCTGCCCGCTTGTGTTATGGGGCGCAACTTAAGAACAGACCGATCACCACTGAGAAGTCCAAATTTGAGAGTCTTTATTAAGCTGGCCAGCTGACTGTCTCACACAATGCCCCAAAAATGGCTATTGGGAGAACAGCCCTGACCACAGGTTGTAGGGGTTCTTATACCAAAAATCACATCAATCCTAAGTGTCTGTTGCTATGATTCGAAATTACAGACCAACACCCCGAGATCAACAGCAGAGGTCAGAATGACCCTTACCTAGGTACAAACTAAAGAATGGTTGCTAACATCCACACAATCACTGTTCACATGGTACATTGGTTACTACATAGGAGTTGCCATTGTGTATTGTTAAACATGTCACACCACATAACTGATGATGGGCACAGAGGCGGGGTGTTCCCATGGGAGAAGCCTATTTGCTACATAATATGGAGTCTCAGAGCAAAATGGAGTCTGTTTAGTCATTTCCCTTAGAGTCTGGCCTAGAACATTCTCATGGAGTCAGATCTGTCGGCCCATCACATTGCCCATCA
The DNA here is from genome assembly GCF_902686455.1 of Sciurus vulgaris. NCBI lineage: Eukaryota > Metazoa > Chordata > Mammalia > Rodentia > Sciuridae > Sciurus > Sciurus vulgaris. The sequence continues at coordinate 4,184,329 of NC_136472.1, read as the reverse complement.
CACCTTGTCTGGTCTGAACCCCCGTGTTGTGTGTCTTGGCATGTCATTTGGACCCCAGGCTCTGCTGTCCCAGCCTGCGCCCTCAGCCCGAGTCTGTTTCCTGGCGGCACTGCTCCAGGCTGGCCTTGCCCCAGGTGTCCAGGCGTGAGTCTGCTCTGTGGCCAGCTCAGCGCACCCCAGCTGGGCTCCACAGTAGACAGATGTTACCTGGGGCTGGGACCCCAGGTCCAGGTGCTACAGGCTGGCTCCTGGACACCGGCTGCTTCCGAATCCAGCTCAAGGCGCTGGCCTCGGTTTTGAATCCCAGCCTTTGTTTTGGCTCTGGAGATGGCCAGGGCCACATTCGGGAAGAGGACCTCTTGGCCAGGTGGGTCACTTCTGTGGGACTGTTCTGACTGGGAACCGCAGCAGGTGCACACTTAACGTGGCGACCAGAACACAGGGTGCGCGTGTCTGTGCGTGTGCGTGCATACGTGTTATGGGCTAGACGTGACGTGTCCCCCAGAGCTCCCGATTCAGGAAGGTTCAGAGGTAGGGTGACAGGGCTGTGTGAGCCTTAACCCAGCAGTGCGCTAACCCCTGCGTGGGTGGGGACTGGAGGCAGCTGGGTGTGGTGGAGGAGGTGGTCACCGGGCGTGTCCCTGGCGAGTGGAGCACTCAGCTTCCTGAGCTGCCGGCCTCCATCGCACCCTCTGCCCTGGTGTCCTGCTCACCGCAGGCGCAAAGCTATGTGTGGGCCAGCGTGGGCTGAACCTCTGGAACCGAGAGCCAAAATAAACTTTTCCTCCTCTGAGATCCTTCTTGAGGGGCGTGTTGGTCACAGCAGTGAGCGCGACTGGAGCGATAGGTGACAGACACTGCAGTGGCCCTCCTGCCCTGAGACGCTGGCGGTTCTCGCTCTCCATCTTTCTTGACCCACCCTCTCCTAGCCAGCACACAGGGAGCCCCTGGGCCGGCGTGCAGTGCAGTCTGCAGCTGAGCAACTGCAGTTGGTCATAGGTCAGGCTGCAGGATCAGCCCTGGACGGATGTGAACCACACCCAGGGACACTGCTACAGTGTGGCCAGGTCACCAAGCTTTGTTCAGGTCCCCCTGTGGCAGAAAGTGTCAGGGTCCCGGCCCTTCCCGAGGTGCCCTGGAGCAGGGCATGCTGTGTCCATCAGCTGGCCAGCACTGTGGTCCTGGGGTCAGGGCTGTCCTTGCAGTCATGGTGAGTAGCGGCTTTGTTGGTGGAAGGATATGGAGGAGAGGGAAGGACCTGCTTTTGTGCGTAATTCCCGCCGTCAGGATGAAGTCACACCCACGCGTCCACACATGTTGCTCAGGTCTCGGTGTGATCCAGCTCCGGGCGCCTTCTTGGCTGAGCACAGTACGGCCAACAGCAGCCTCAGCGTTGAGAAACCAGGCAGGCCCGCGCCGCAGCTGCCAGGGTGCACCAGCCTTCCTAACCCCTGTGGGCCCGGGTGGCGGCCCAGGGGAGGCTCTGTCCCTGCCTGGAAGCCCCGGAACTTTGGCTTATGAATGTGTCCCTTAGAAACCGACGTGCCTGCATTCTAGTCCTGCCACTCGAGAGCCAGCTGACGGTCACCTTCAGTTAGGTCATTTCTGCAGAGGCCACGAGAAGACTGCCTGGTAACTGTCCAGAGAGCAGAGACGGTGCTCAGTGCTGTGTCAGCCTGACACCCGTGACTGAGTCGCGGCGGCTCAGCATGGCTTGTGGTGGTGCACTTGTGACCGGAGACCCTTAGGGATTAGCAGAGGAGGAGCCACCTGGGCTGGGCAGGCCTGGGCCTGAGGAAGGACCTGAGGTGGGGCTTAGACCAGCGTGGTGGCCCTCACGGAGGCTGCCAGGGCACACGTGGGGTCCAGTGTCCGTTCACAGCCCAGGCAGGATGGCCGCTGAGTCTGCACTTTCTCTTCTCACCACAGGAGACCGTGCCTTTTGGAGATGCAGTGCTAGCCACCCAGGACACCTGCATTGGGAGCGAGATCTGTGAGGAGCTCTGGACGCCACACAGGTCAGCTTCAGCTGGGCACTCTGCTACTCAGTCCGTGGCCTCGCGTGGGCCACCAGGAGGACCTGGGGTCCGCGGATGTCCTGGGTCATGGCTGCAGGCTGTGGAGTCACTGGGGCGGAACTGGAGGGGCTGCCATGGCGGTTAAAGGAGCCCAGCTGGTCTCTGTGCCTCTGCCACAGCCCACACGTGGACATGGGCCTGGACGGTGTGGAGATCATCACCAATGCCTCGGGCAGCCACCACGTGCTGCGCAAAGCCCGTGCCAGGGTAGACCTGGTGACCACAGCCACCGCCAAGGTAGGCCTGGGTGGGCCGCTGGAGCAGGCGTCAGAGGTTAGGCCCTTGGTCCAGAGCCTCCGGAATCTGGGTGCCCAGAGCAGAGCCCGGGCGGGCATGGCAGGTATTCAGGGCTACAAGTACAGCCTGCACTCAGCACAGGCTGCCACCCTCCTGCGCTTCCCTTGAGTGGCCTCTCTAGCCCTCGTGGCCACCTGGGAATCAGGCGCTGTCAACACCTCTGGTTGGCGGGAACCAGGACACGTCACCTGTCCTTGGTGTTGGGGAGAGTCCTTGCATGGGTTGTAAGAAAACCACGCCAGACACGGGGAATCACATAAGGGAGTTTATCAAGCAAACGGTGTCTCCCTGCAGGGTAAGGGAGACAATGGGAGGAAAAGAGAAAGGGCATGCGCTAGAGAGTGGAAAAGTGAGGAGGAGAAAGGAGTCGGGGGAGAGAGCCTGAGACAAGATGGCGGGGAAGCTACCGTGAAGCAGTTGAATTCCGCGGGCTAACGGGACCGGTGACGGAGAAGGGCACTTGCAAGCTGACTGGTGAACCAGTGGCTGGCTAGGAGTCCACAGATTGGCACAGTTGGGAGGCGGGGATGTGGCTGCAGCGCGAAGGCGGGGGAGCAGCTTTGTGTTACATTGGCCACTGCTGTGGGCACTGGGCACAGCGAGGGACAGAGGGGCTTGTCCTCCTGGGGCGGGTTTGGTGCCGTGGCCTGAGCCTCAATCCCATCAGGCAGAGCGCTGGCATCTCTGTGCCTCGCCGCGGGGAGTGGAGGGCTTGCTGTGCGCAGCCTGGGAGGGCCACAAGGACCGCGGTGGCTGGGTCCGCCCTGCCGTGGTGCTCTGTGGCGTGGGGCACATGATGGTGGGATGGGGACACCAGCATGGCCAGGCGTCCCTTGGGGGCCCTGGAGGGCGAAGGTGACGAGCACCCCGACTCTTCCCCTTCGCCTCTCCCAGAACGGCGGGATCTACCTGCTGGCCAACCAGAAGGGCTGCGACGGAGACCGGCTCTACTACGACGGCTGCGCCATGGTCGCCATGAATGGGGACGTCTTTGCCCAGGGCTCCCAGTTCTCTCTGGACGACGTGGTAAGGAGCCAGGCGCGGTGGGTGGTGCCCTGCTTCAGGGGCACTTGTCCCTCTCCACGACCCCCAGGGGCCCTCCTGCAGGTGTGAGGGAGGACTGCTGCCCGGGCCATGGGGGTGAGACAAGCAGGCGTGGGGAGCCCTGGTGGGCTCCGGAAACGCGGGCTGGGCGATGCTGGCCGTGCGGGATGCGAGGGGCTTCGTGGAGGGACAGCTGGCGGGATGGAGGTCTCTTCTCAGGGACGAGCAGGTGTCGAACCTGGTGCCACGTCAGGGCTCTGGGCTCCTGTGTCTGGCTGGGACACTGTCCCCTGGAGCAGAGGGGGCCCTCCGAGGTCCGTGGTTTCACGAGGCAGCGCGTGCTAAGGCGAGGCCTTACCCACAGCGCCCTGCACTCTGGCAAGCACAGCGGAGTCCCTGTGCCTCTGCTGGGGAAGGGGCTCTCGGAACAGGCAGATGGCAGCAGTGAGGGCGGGAGCCTGCGTGCCCAGGGTGCTCACGCCGCCCTTACCATCCAGAGGGCGTGTGGGGGTGAAAGGTCAGAGGACAAGACAGTGGAGACAGCAGCTGGAGCTTCACGCAGGGTCCTCGCTGCAGCCGGTCGCCCCCCAGAGAGGGTCCATGGCCTCGCAGGGCCACAGTCCCTTCGAGGAGCCGTGGAGCTGTGTCCCCGCCGCCCTGGGAGGCGCACGCCCACGGCACAGAAGCTGTGATTTGTCTTGTCACGTTGGATGCCGCTCCTTTCCCGGAGAAGAAAGGACAGGCCGAGACGTCTTGGGAGATTTGTTGCCTTTGTTTTTTTTACGTGGGGTACTGGGGATTGAACTCAGGGGCACTCGGCCACTGAGCCACATCCCCGGCCCTTTTTATATTTTATTTAGAGACAGGGTCTCCCTGCGCTGCTTAGGGCCTGGCTACGTTGCCGAGGCTGGCTTCGCACTCACGATCCTCCTGCCTCAGCCTCCCGAGCCTGGGATTACAGGTGTGGCCACTGAGCCCGCTCCCTTTGTTTTTCTTGAAGTAGAAAAACATCTAAAAGGGCTGCTGCCGTTAACGTGGAGACCGGCCGAAGGGCCACATCCAGTGCTCAGACAAGAGTGCTTTTGATCTCAGACTTTTTGGATTTTGGAATATTTGCTCCCACCTAATAAGGCATTTTGGGCAGGACCTGAGTCTGAGCCAGAATCTATGTTCTGCACAACGTAGCCCGAGGGGGTCTGTGTGATGGCTTGAACAATTTAGTGGGGAGTCAAGTGTCCACAGTGTGGGATTTCCTGCTTAGGACATCACTTGCACACCCGACACTCAAAGTTTGGCATTTTGGATCTTGGAACTTGGGGCCAGGAATGCTCTGAGAGCTGTGAACCCCAATTGTGCAAAAACGACAAAAAGTCACTTTCAGTTCTGCCCAATGTCAGTGGACTGAGTGCCTCCCCATCCCCGGCCAGGGCTGAGGGGCGTCCGTCCCCTGCGATGGCTGAGGGCCTCCCGTCCCCTGCGATGGCTGAGGGGCGTCCGTCCCCTGCGAGGGCTGAGGGGCGTCCATCCCCTGCGAGGGCTGAGGGCCTCCCGTCCCCTGCGAGGGCTGAGGGCCTCCCGTCCCCTGCGAGGGCTGAGGGCCTCCCGTCCCCTGCGATGGCTGAGGGGCGTCCGTCCCCTGCGAGGGCTGAGGGGCGTCCGTCCCCTGTGAGGGCTGAGGGCCTCCTGTCCCCTGTGAGGGCTTAGGGGCATCCGTCCCCTGTGAGGGCTGAGGGCCTCCTGTCCCCTGTGAGGGCTGAGGGGCGTCCGTCCCCTGTGAGGGCTGAGGGCCTCCCGTCCCCTGCGAGGGCTGAGGGCCTCCCGTCCCCTGCGAGGGCTGAGGGCCTCCTGTCCCCTGCGAGGGCTGAGGGCCTCCTGTCTCCTGGTGCGGGTCAGGTCCTGGGGCAGTGGAGGGTCCTGGTGTGTCCTGCCTTCGGCCCCTGTGCTGTAGGGAGCGGTGCAGAGGCTGGTGCGCAGAGGCAGGTCAGGAAGCCTGAGTCTCCAGCGACGCTGGGCTGGGCAGGCGGCGTGCTGGGCGCCTCAGCTGCTGCGCTCCCTGCGCCCCTGGCGGTGAGCCGGCTCCGCGCTCTCCGTAGCATCTTCAGGCTCCCGGCAGGGATGCTCTCCCAGGGGCTGTGAAATCACTTGGGAAAACCCACAGTGCTTTGGGGGTGTCCAGCTCTGGCAGTCTGGCTCTGGGCCCGGGACCTTCCTCTGCCCTGTGTCTCTGGTCACCTCCTTGGAGTTCTGCTCTCCAAGTGACGGCATCCCAGGAGGCCTCCCCAGTTGGCTTGGACCTCGCGTAGTGAAAGGTGGAGTCCACGCATGACCAAGCAGCCCTCCTGTTCCAGGAAGGCTGAGCGTTGCCAGACCCTTGTCCTCACGTCCGAGCCACAGGCTTTGCGTCCACCGCTGGCTGGTGTTGGGAGGCCCGGCGGTTCCCGGCGCCACTCGCCAGTCGGAATCCCTGGATCTGCGCTGAGCACGCGCCCGTGATCCCTAGCGCACTGACTTCCAAGGCTGCTGCGTTCCCACCTCTGACCTCCCTCAGGCTGACCTTGTCCACATCTTTAGGGGTAGGTAGGAGTGGCCAGCCTGCTGCATGGGGAGGTGGCAGCCGTCCTCAGACTGAACGCAGAAGCCCCTCCTCCAAACCCCGGTGATCCGCCCCCAGCCATGCAGCCGAACCTGGACCACATGCTTGTCAGCGCTGCCCGCTGCCCTCCGCTCTGAGCACCAAGCCTGGTCGTCCTTCCCGGGGCCCTCGCCTCTCCGTTCTGGACTTGGTTTCCAGCTCCGCAGATGCTCCCAGGCGCTGCATTGGGGCCAGCCAGGCTTGGGGACAGTGGGACGGGTCTGCCCTCGGGAACGAGGCACCATCTCGTCCTGGGTTCTCCGGGCTCTGTGCTTCCCGGGCTCTGTGCGTCTTCTCCGTGTGCCCCTGCCCTGCCCGTCCATTTGGGGGGTAGCAGGAGAGCCTCGGGCCTGAGGGAGACCCTCGCTCTCCTCGTCTGGGGGGCGTCTCCAGCTTGCCTTGGCCGTGTTTCAGGCGGAGGGAGCGAGGGGCCAGCAGCACGCGTATGACTGCCTCTCGTGCTGTGCGTGATGGATTCTAGCCAGCGTCTGAAAGCGGCGGAGGCCCTGGTGGCAACAATGCTCTTCCCCGTCCTGGGCCCCAGGAGTCCGCAGCCGCTCTGGACGTGACTCGTTCACACAGCTCCGGTGACCGAGGCGAGTGTGGGGAAGGAAAAGGAAGGAAACGTGGTTTATCTCCGACATCCCCTCTCCAGGAGGTCCTGACCGCCACCTTGGACCTGGAGGACGTCAGGAGCTACCGGGCGGAGATCTCCTCTCGAAACCTGGCGGTGAGCGCCTCAGCACCCCGGGCGGGTGCTCGCCCAGCTCGGGGAGGCCGCCCTGGAAGGTGGCCGGGCTCGCTGTGGGCATGGAAATGCAGGGGGAGCTCGGGGCTGTGAGGGCGTGAGCAGGAGGAGCCCCGTCCCCCGCTACCCACTTGAGCTGGCCCGAGCCCCAGGGTGCCGGCAGCACAGAGTGAGGTGGGGGCAGCAGCAGGAGGCGGGGCTGCAACTCAGGGACAGGGACATGGATCAGCCTGGGAGGCCAGGGGCCCCTCACTGGGGCAGCAGCGAGGGCAGGTGGGACAGGCAGGTGGCGTGCAGCCAGGTGACCCCACGCTGAGGTCAGGCGAGGTCAGGGGCGTGAACCAGCGCGTCTGAGACTCTGAGCCTGAACAGGGCCCCGTCCCCCACCAGTCCTGGGGCCCAGGATGCAGACCCTACGTTTGTCACTGGCCCTGGCCGGCACTGGCCACCGCCTGCTGCTCTGATTCCAGCCCTCCCCGTCTCCCTGAGGTCTGGTTTTGTCCCCGGCTTCCGGGATGGGGCATCACTTTGTCCCGCTTGTCTTCACCAGGCCAGCAGGGTGAGCCCTTTCCCCAGAGTGAAGGTGGACTTTGCCCTCTCATGCCACGAGGACCTGCTGCAGCCTGTCTCTGAGCCCGTGGCGTGGGAGTACCACAGGCCCGAGGAGGAGATAAGGTGGGCCGCCCCGCAGGCCTCCCCTCCCTCCTGTGGCTGCTTAGCCTGGCAGCTGCCACCGTGTGCACTGGGGTGGGGTGGCAGGGGGTGCACGGCGGCCTTTTGGAGCCTGAGGTGGATGCTGGGCTTAAGGAGCCTGTGCCTCCCTGGGGCGGAGGGCCGGGATGCTGCACCTAGGCTGCCTGGGCTCACCTCCTGGCCCGCTGTCTCCTGGCACTGTGTCTTTGGGCACAATGGTGCTGTCCTGAGTCTCAGTGTTCACGTTTCAAAAGGGGACGGGCGATGTGCTCCTCTCAGGCTTGTGTCGGAATGAAAAAGCCCTAATTCATGTCAAGCGTTTGCAGCAGAGACCGGGCGTGGCGTGAGCCAGCCCTGTGGGCAGCATCCCTCCTGGGTACCCGTGCAGGTGGGCTGCACAGCTGCCCAGACTCCGTGTTCTGATTGCTCTGCAGCCTCGGGCCTGCCTGCTGGCTCTGGGATTTCTTGAGGCGAAGCCACCAGGTAGGTGCCAGCTTCCCCCGCTCCTTGGCGTGTTCTGCAGGCTGCCTTGTGTCTCCGTCTAGGACGCTAGACTGAGTTCTCTCCGGTGCTGGCGCTAAAACACTGCCTTGTGCTGCCTGGGGAGCCTCTGCACCGGCCAGACGCCAAATGGGCACAGATGGTGTTGGCTTCGCCATGGGAGCCTGGCAGAGCTGTCCAGGGCACTCAGAGCTCCGGGGCTCACAGTGGCGTTAGTTCACAGTCATGCTCGTCCGTAGTCGGGGTGGAGAGTCTGCCTTGGGCCCGGGAAGGACTTCCCTCTCCAGGAGGCCCTTCCGCACGTGCAGGCCCTTTGCACGGTCTGGGTGGGGCTTTGGCTGCAGTCCTTTCCGCGGGGCCCGGCACAGCTGCTGGGTGGAGCGGGCTGCTCTTGGGCACACGGCTTCTTTGAACCTCTGCTTACGCCACACTCGATTGACCCATTTCAGGCGGGGTTCTTCCTGCCCCTGAGTGGTGGCGTGGACAGTGCGGCCACCGCCTGCCTCGTCTACTCCATGTGCTGCCAGGTCTGCGAGGCGGTGAGGAGAGGAAGTAGGTGACGTCCGTGGCCCTACGGCAGCTCCAGGGGCGGTGGATCAGGGGACGGGCAGAGGAAGGCCCGGTCGTGGGCATGGTGGGAGAGGAGGCCTGTGGCAGTGTGCAGAAGTCACAGATACGTCCACATTCCAGAGCTGGGGGCAGGGCCTCTAAAGTCCCTTCCTGGGGCTTGGCCTGATGTGGCTCTGACGACAGAGTCGAACCTTCACTAAGCCTGCTGCCACTCGTTCACCGTGAAGCCCAGTGGAAAGAACATGTTCAGGGACAAACCAGTCTGCTTCCCTCCTCCCTTACCCATTGGCGTCCCCAGGAGGACAGCCTGGACTGGCCGACAGGTACCAGGGACAGCCTGGGGTTTGCTGGGCGTACACAATGACTTCTACTCCTTCTCTCCTGGTGGGTTTTAGATCAAGAAGTGCTGGCTGATGTCCGGGCCATCCTGGACCAGAGCAGCTACACGCCCCAGGACCCGCGGGAGCTCTGTGGACGCATGCTGACCACCTGCTACATGGCCAGCGAGAACTCCTCCCAGGAGACCTGCAGCAGGGCCAGAGAGTTGGCCCAGCAGATTGGAAGGTAGACTCAGTCTGGATGCTGAGCCAGGCAGGTCGCAGTGACCAAGAGCGAGCGGCTGTGGATGCCCTGTGGCTCATTGGTATTCAAAGGTGCCTCCGCGAGCTGACGGATCTTGCTGCCCTTGGTTTGAGTCGAATTTTAGACAAACCAGGTGCCAGTCCTCTGCTCCCTGTGTCCCCGGCAGCTGCCCTCCTCCACGCCCCAGGCACAGCCTGCCTACTGTCCTGGGAGTGGCAGGACACAGGAGTGGGCTTGCAGCCCCTCCTCCTGTCACCTGCTCCCACGCGGCACTGGCTGCCTCCGCGTCGGCAGGTCTGCACTTGAGGAAGGGAAGGGGCTTCTCAGAGGCCAGGCTTGGACCATTCAGAATGGCCCATTGATTCTGACTCAGGGAAGAAGGAGGGCCCCCATCCCGTGTGCTGAGCTCAGCTAAAAGCTGCCCCCACCAGCAGTCCTGCCCCTAGGTGTGTACCCAAAGGAACTGGAAATAGGGACCTGAACAGCTGCTTGAACAGGAACGTCCACAGTAGCACCACTCGTGGTACCTGAGAGGCAGAAACAGCCCAGTACCCAGCTGTGGACAAATGAATAGACAGAATGGTCCCTGCAGTGAAGGGAATACTACTCAGCCATAAAAAGTAACAAACTGTTGACTCGTGCCACAATTTGGTTCAGCTTTGAAGTCACTGTGCTGAGTAAGGAAACCAGATGCAAAAGAGGCAAAAGTCCACACCCAGGGTGGCTCTACTTGTGTGGAACATCCAGATCAGGCAAATCCACAGACTCAGAAGGGAGGGGCGTGAGGCTGAGGGGCGGGCTTCCGGGTGCCGCAGCTCTGGCACTGCTTGGCACTAAGGTCGTACGAGGTCGCGGGTGCACCAGATGCCCCTGAACCACGCACGGAGGTGAGTGCTGTGTTGTGCATGTTTCACACTTGTGCACATGTGCACGCTGCCCCTCCATGCTGGCCCTCTCCCCTTCCAGCCACCACATCAGCCTCAACATTGACCCGGCCGTGAAGGCCGTCGTCGGCATCTTCAGCCTGGTGACAGGGAAAAGCCCTCTGTTTGCCGCTCATGGAGGAAGCAGCAGGGAAAACCTGGCACTGCAGAACGTGCAGGTGACACCACACCTGGCCATGGTCCCCAGAGGGGCGAGGGACGGCTGGTGCGCAGGGCGGCAGCCTGTGCCTCCCTGGAGACATGGGCCACACAGACACGTGGCCAGGCTGCAGCTGGGAGTGTGCGTGTTGAGGAGGCACAGATGCGCGATCAGGCCTGGATAGGTTGTGTGTGCGCGGGTGTGTGAGCGTGCATACGCGTGTCTGTGTAGTGTGTGGAGTGTCCATATACAAGCACTGGAAGTGTGTGCCTGTGTGTTAGTGTGGTGTGCCTGAGTCGGACCCGTGTGCCTGCATATGTGAGCACATGGATGTGTGTGTGTGGGCTGTGTGTGCAGGAAGGAGTGTGAGCATGTGAATAAGTGCAGTGCATGTGTGAGCAGGGACATGAGTGTGGTGGGTGTGAGCACACAGAAGAACCTGTGAATCTACAGGGGCATGCTGGCATTTGTGAGTGTGCACACATGCAGAAATGTGTGCACAAGCATGTGTGCAAGGGAGCACGTGTGTGAGAGTGTGCCGCGGCTCTGTGAGTGTACAGGAGTGTGTAAGCACAAGAGGCCCACAGTGGAGGGTGTGCAGGGGAGTAAGCAGGGTATGTATGTGAGCGTGTAAGCCAGCATTGCATGATTGTGTACAGGAGTCAAAAGTCTGTGCAGGAGTGTGTCAGCATGGGCATGTGTGCAGGAGTGTGAGAGTGCTCAGGTGCCTAGGAGCGTGTCAGGGCAGCTCGGGAGCATGCGGGCGCTCGGGCAGCTTGGGAGTGTGTGGGGCCCTCAGGCTGCGAGGGAGAGTGTGGGGCCCTTGGGCGGCGCGGGAGCATGCGGGGTCCTCGACGCTGGAGCGTGTGGGCTCTCGGGCGCGTGGAGTGTGCTTAAGTGTGAGCAGCGTCCCCCCTGCTCCTCCTGCAGTTGAACTGGGTGCCACTTGTCAGTGCAGGGAGAATAAAGGCCCCAGGCGCCGCTGCTCTGGGCTGTCATGTCCCTGTCCCCTCTCCTGTGTGTGGGTGGCCTGTCCCCTCCAGAAATTCCAGTGGCGAGGACGGGCGGTGACCCAGGCCCTTGGGTGCTGGGCGGGTCCTGCTGGGCTGGCCTGAGGGAGAGCGGGCTGCCCGTGGACGTTCCCTGGGCGCGTGGGACGCTCCTGTCGGGGCGCTGCCACCCGTGCCCTTGTGCGAGCCCTCCTCCCTTCCCTCCTGTTGTCCAGGCCCGCATCAGGATGGTCCTCGCCTACCTGTTTGCTCAGCTGAGCCTCTGGTCCCGGGGTGCCCGTGGGGGGCTTCTAGTGCTGGGATCTGCCAACGTGGACGAGAGGTACTGACACGCAGTAGGCACACAGCGGTGGGCTCCTGGGCACCCCAATCTCCGAGGGTGATTGCCACCGGAGGCAGCGTGATGTCCCAGAACGTCAGGCCCTGGCGGTGCAGATTGGATAAAGATCGCTTTCCCCTGGGCTGGGCCCCCGCCCGACTCCCGCCTGCCGCCCCTCCGTGTTCCATGTGGCTGATGGCACTTCGCAGCCGGTAGCTCATTTTTTCATGCGGACTGAAAAATACTCCATTTCCCACATTGTCCTCTTGTTTAAGAAAGTCCAGATAAAGTCGGCTGACACCGGGCTTAGCGAGGGCAGCTGAGGCTCTTCTTCCCCGAGGTGGTCTCCGCTTCCCTTGGTGAGCCTCTGCCGCTCACTGTTCTCTTGCTGCTCCTGGTTGCTCTTTATTAGCTGAGGACTTTCAAAAACCTTGTCGTTCATCCATCTATCCACCCACCAATGGACCCACCTCTTGTTCCATTCACTCTTCTGACCACCGTCCATCCATCCGTCCATTCAAGCACCATTCCATCCGTCCAGCACCTACCCACTCACTCGCCATCATCCTCCCATCCTTCCGCTCAGCTACCTACCCACTCCACACTCCACACGTCCTTGCACCACCCACCCTTCCGTTCACCTGTCATCCACCTCTCGTCTGTCAGATCTTTCGATACTCTTGCAAGTCTACAAATGTCTTTTCTTTTAAATCTCACTTGTGAAGCTTTTGAGTCCTGTTTTGTCTCCCCAGCCACAGTTTGGAATGAGCACCCTATACCCCGTGTAAACTGCCCTCTGTGCCCTGCTCTGCCCATTTCCGTTGCTCTTCTGCCGTCTCCGTGCTGTGTTCAGGGCCCTGTTTCTGGAGGGGACTGGATGCTGGGGCTCTGAGCTCTAGCATGATTGAGAACATGATTGTGCTTCACAACGAACAAAAACTGACCTTCTATAAAGCATGTTCCTGGAACATTTTCCCCTCACACTGTTACCCCTGTTTTTTCTTTTGTCACTTAACATTTTACCAAAAATTGAGCCTTCTCCCAGGGTGGCACGTTCTGGAGGACAGAACAGGCTTCTGGGTGGACACCTGGACAGGTGGCTGCCTTGGGTCCATTGCTGCTGCCGTCCTCCCAGGGCGCAGGCGTCCCAGCTGAGGAGGCTCCTCCTGCCGTGCTTCCTGTGTGCCTCTGCCCTGCAGGCCGGGCTGCCGGCTGTCTCCACTGGCTCTGCTCCCCTGCTCCCTTCTCATTCCTACGCCGTCCTCCCCTCCTTTACCCTCCAGGCAGTCTCTACACGCGTGACTTCTGGAGCGGTGGCTCACAGTGTTCTGACCTGACGTTTTCCGTACTCCGTTCTGGTTCTCGTTCCCAGCAGCCCTGTTGTTCACTCACACAGCGCTGGTGAACGCCTGTCGGGCGTCAGCTCTTATTGGTGCTGTGAGCAAAACACAAAAGCAGCTCCCGTTTGACCCTGGTGGACGCGAACAGAGAGCAGCACGTGCTGTGTGTGCAGAGTCCGCAGAGCCAGTGGGAGGGCGTGGGGCGGACGCACAGCTGGGGAGGGCCCGTGCAGAGCCCCGGGTGGGACCCTGGCAGACTGGAGGCCAGTATCTCAGTGTGGGGGACTGGAAGACCTTCAGGGGACCGGCAGGTAGTGGGTGCAGCAACACTGAGACAGGCTTTGCAGAGGTCACACCTTGAAGGAGGGGCAGGGCCAGGAGGGAGCTGGGCAGCTCGGGCACAGGAGATGGTTTCCTTGCTTTCCAATACCAACGTGAAAGGTCAGTGGAGAGGAGCAGGGCCGCGGTGCTGGACAGCAGGGGCTAGGTGAGGGCAGGCTCTGCTGGGAGCCACCAGCGTCCAGCCGCAGGGGGGCCACCAAGGGGCGTGGCCGTTCCACCCTGAAAGACTTTTTCTCCATGAAGGAGGAAGAAGAGGCACCAATGAGGGTGGGCAGAGCAAGGGGCGACCTTGTGGGGAGGGGACAAGAGGCTGTCTCGAGACAGGTGATGGCAGACGGGGGCCAGGGGCCCAGCAGGCAGGGTGCACTCCTCCGCAGCCGTGTGCAGCCACTGCGGCCTGCAGGGCAGGGAGGCCGGGCTCCAGGCTGGGTGGTGGCTCTGCTAAGAGGGGTGGCAGAGAGGAGAGGGGGGACGGGGGCGGCCACAGGCATGGTGGGCAGGTGCCTGCAGGCTCCCGGTCCTGGTGAGTGGCATGTCGGAAGCTGCGAGAGGGGCCCACGCCGGCAGGGAAGGCCAAGGAATCCAGGGCCAGGGCCCCCCAGGCCTCAGCCTGCCCAAAGCGGATGCAGCGACTCCTGCATCTGCTTCCCAGCCCCGAGGACTTCCTGCATGCCCAGTTCCTCTCCCGGCCCCCCGGCAGTCTGTCCAGCCGTCCCAGCCTTCTCCAGGAGCCTGGAATCTGCCAGGCTCCCAAATCTGGGCTCCTGGAAGGAGCAAGTCCTCTGGTGTTCGGAGATGGTAGAATGCAGCCTCTGCTGTGCCCTTGGGAGCCCTGCAGCTCTCAACCAGCGTCCTCCCTCCCTCTCTCCCTCTCGCACGAAGCCTCCTGGGCTACCTCACCAAGTACGACTGCTCCAGTGCGGACATCAACCCCATAGGCGGGGTCAGCAAGGCAGACCTGAGAGCCTTTGTCCAGTTCTGCTTGGAGCACTTCCAGCTTCCCGCCCTGCAGGGGTGAGTGCGCCCATGTGCCACAGCTGCGGCTCCTGAGCCACCTGCCTTCCCAGGCCAGCCCAGGGCCGCCCTCACGCCCACCCAGACACCTCCACGGCTCCCCACCCCTGGTACTAAGAGCCCTGCCCTTCGGCCGGGCCCTCAGATCCCAGGACTGGCACTGCTGCCCCATGGCCAGGCTCTGCCTCCTGCCCTCTCCCCTCTGCTTCCTGCCCTCTCCCCTCTGCTCCCACGCTCACAAGGCAGGGGAGACAGCAGGCACCTGGCAGGCGCCTGCCCCGAGGGTGTCTGCCCAGCTGACTGATACCCAGCTGTCCGCTCACTGCCTCTTCCCCAGCTCGGGGCTGCCTTCTGCCTGCCTGTCCTCATGGGGCAGTCTTGTCCCCCAGGGGCATTGGGCAATGGCTGGAGATATTTTATGTGTCACAAAGGAAGTATTGCTTGTAGTGCACAGGACCCCCCTTGGAGCCCTCTGGCCCCAGGGACAGACTGCGGAGGAGGCACGTGTGCACTCCTGCCATCAGCCTGTCACCTTTTAGGTCACAAAGTCCCGGAGACGTCCGCTCGCCTCTGCCCAGGGAACCCTGCCTGGCTCTGCCTGCTGGCCACCTGCCAAATCAGGGGTGTGGGGGCTTCCTCCCAAGGCCCAGGAGCACGTCAGCAGCTGTGGTGACTGACCTGTGTTCTTGTCCACAGCATCCTGTCTGCACCGGCCACTGCAGAGCTGGAGCCCTTGGCCAACGGTCAGGTGTTGCAGACGGATGAGGTAATGGCGGTGACTCTGTCATGGCAGGGGCTTCTCCACTCCCCTGCTCCCTGTGTGCAGGGCTGGGCTCCTTCATAGCCTCTCTCTGCCAGGTGGAACCGTGCACCCTGGCCAAGTTCCTGGCCTGAGCACGGGGACGCAGCGTCAGGCGCCTCACTGGCCTTTGACACTCTGGTAGCTTTCCCACTGTGCGTGGGCCTGGGAGGTGGGTGGGAAGGTGCGTATGGACAGAGGCCACCATGGCAGGCGGGGAAGCAGGCCCCTCACAGCAGGTGGGGCCTCTGGTTTAGAGAAGCCCCTCAACCCGTGGCCCCCGGGCCCTCGCAGGGCTTGCGGCTTCTGCGGATGCTGGAGGACGTCACGGGACTCAGCAGCCCCTTGGTCACAGACACTCGCCCTGTATCTTCGTCTGGGACATTAGGCCCCTAGCGCGGGGCTGTGATCTTGTTGAGCTGGCTTTTGTGTGTGGAGTAAGGGGAGGCCTGCCTTCACCTCGTGCCTGTGGCTACCCAGCGTCCCAGCACTGTTCGTTGATTAGACTGGCCCCTTGGAACTGTCTTGGCGTCCTGGTTGAGATTGAGTGAGCGTGAGTGTGTGGGTTTGTTTCTGGACTCTCAGTTCTCGTCAGTCTCTTCATCTGTCCTGTGCCAGTTCCTCACCATCTTGGTTACTGTAGCTTTGTGGTAAGTTTTGAAATAAGGAAGTGTGAGTCCTCCAGCTTTGTTCTTTTTCAAGATAATTTTGGCTATCCTAGGTTCTCGAAATTTTCATATGAATTTTGAGATAGGCTTGACAGTTCCTACAAACAAACCAAAAACAACAGCTTGGATTTTGAGGGGGTTGTGAAGAACCGTTAGATCAGTTTGGGTGATGCCACAACCTTAGTTTTAAGTTTTCTGATCCATGAACATGGGATGTCTTCATTTTCACTTAACTGTTTTCTGGTTCTCACAGTATAAGTTTACACATCTTTTGTTAAATTTATTTCAGAGTATTTTATTCTCTTTGTTACTATTATAAGTGGAATTGTTTTGGATTGTTGGTTGCTGTTGTAGAGAGACATGTGGCTCTTGTGTTGAGGTTGTCTCCTGCACCTTGTTGGACTCACTCACTGGTATGTTCCTTGGGTCTCCACTTATAAGATCACACCATCTGCAAACAGCAGTTGTCTTCTTCCTTCCCAACCTAGTTGCCTTTTGTCATGTTCTTGCCCAGTACCCCTGGCTGGAATGTCTAGTGTGGTGGGAGTGGACATCCTTTTCCTGGTCCTGATCCTGGGGAAAGCTTTCAGTCTTTCCCCAGAGAGGAGGATATTGGCTGTGGCTTTTTAACATGTGCCCTTTATGTATCGATGAAGTTCCCTTCTATTTCTACTTGTTTTCTTATTTCTTTTCTTTTTTTAAATCTTAAGAGAGTGTGGGATCTTACCAAGTACTCTTTCTACAATTTTGGATGTTAAACCAGCCTTGCATTCCGAGGGCAAGTCCCTCTTGCTGATAACCCTTTTTCTATGCTGCTGAATTAGTCTGCGAGTATAGTGTTGAGGAGTTTTGTGTCTGTTGTTTCTTCTCATGTGATATCTTTGCAGTTTGTTATCAGGAAATGTTGGCCTCCTAGAAAGAGTCAGGAGGTATTCCACCCTCTTCTGTCCTTTGGAAGAGTGTGTGAGAACTGTGTGAGTAATTCTCATATCAAATTTTGGTGGAGTTTCCGGGAAGCCATCCGACCGGGCCTTTCTTTGTGAGAAGTATCTTCATTGATGGTAAAAATCTCTCGTTAGAAGAGAGTTTTCTCTCGCATTTCCTCCTGAGCCACTTTGTATCCCTGTTAGTCGGGTTCTCCAGGGAGGCAGAACCAACAGGACATATGGAGATAGATAGACGAGGGGGTGTATGGGATTTGCCCACGTGATCTGGGAGCCCGGGAGGCCTCCTGACAGGACATCTGCAAGGTGGAGAAGCAGGAGAAGGGCAGACATGGCCACTGCTCTTCAATGCTGAGTGCCCTGAAGACGAGGCCGACAGCCTCAGGGGTTGTGGAGTTGCAGCCAGCCAACCAGGAGGCACGCTGGAGAGAGCTGGGGGTGGTGGTGGTATCCGCAGGCGGGGGTCAGCACAGGGCCCCAGGAGGAGACACGAGGGGACACTGGGCCTGGGCCCCGCAGGAGGGCCAGGATAGCTAAACCTGAACGGACCCTGGGGAGCAAGGGACCATGGCTACATCGCAGAGGGCTCCAAAGGCCGGTCAGAGGTCAGGGCCCCACTGCTGTGTCAGAGTGCCAGCGTCACCGTGTGTCTGGTGGTGGCTCTGGAGCAGGGTGGCATTGAGGGGCTGGAGCAGACATTGACACTGACACACTCAGGCAGCCTCTGGCTTTCAGTAACGTTGGGTGGACTTGGCTCTGTTGGGCCTGGCTTGAGACTTTCCTGTTCGGCTCTGTGAGGCCAGCAGCATCCATGGCCTCTAACGTGGCCCAGACTTCTGTGAGCTGCTCCCTTTGCTCTGAGCCCACCAAGCCCAAGGCAGCAGGCCCAGCAGGGTGAGAGACAGGATCCACTGCTGGGTGTGCCAAACTCGGCTTAGCCTCTGAGTGGTCCATAGCCAGTGACCACAGACTGGCAGCTCAGACCAAGGAGCGGATCCTCTCTGGAGACCACATCCAACATCCAGGGGCAGGCGGGGCTGAGACCCCGAAGGCCCTAGGGAGGCCCTCGGCCTCTGGTGCCTCAGTAGGGCGGTGGGGGGAGGGTCCTCGGCTTGTGGCCATGTGTTTCCTCTGATCCTTTATAAGGACGCTGTCCTTGGATTGAAGACCACCAGACACCCAGGGTCATCACATCTCAGGTCCTTGACTTAATTATACCTGCAAAGACCCTTTTCCTAAATAGTCTCCTTCACAGGAAGGAACCAGTGCTCGGGACAGAAGCACATCCTTTGGTGGCCCCAGGACCACCCCGTGGTCCTCAAAGCCAAATCGCACCTCCAGGTTGGCCAGTGGCAGCTGGAAATGAAGCCAGCATCCAACTCTGGCTCTTGGGGCAGCCTCACCTCCCTGGGCCTCTGCCCTCCACCTTGGGCCCCCTCGCAGCCTCCTCTGGCTATCACCCTGAGTGACCTTTGTTCTCCGCAGGAGGACATGGGGATGACGTACGCAGAGCTCTCGGTGTACGGGCGGCTCAGGAAGGTAGCCAAGACGGGCCCCTACAGCATGTTCTGCAAGCTGCTCACCATGTGGCGAGACACCTGCACCCCCCGGCAGGTAAGGCCACTGCGGCATCACCGCAAAGCCAGCCAGGGAGCCACTGCACGGAGGCACCTCTGACCAGCTGGGCAGGCCAGTGCCCCATGACCCCGAATAACACTTCTACAGCTCGGCCCCCCAGTGACCAGCGGGAGGCAGGCCCAGCCTCCTGGGGGCACAGCAACAGGGCTCCCAGGTCAGTTTGGGCAGTTGGGGCCAAAGCCCAGGGATGTGCTGGTCCTACAGGCCTGCCAGGGACCCGGTGGGCTGTGTCTGTGGGCACCCAGGCCCCCTGGGGCAGAGCGTGGCTGTTGTGCCATCTTCAACTCAGTCAGCGCCAGCCCTGCCTGATGTCCATTGCCGCCCTCGGGGAAGGCCCCGTGTGGGGCTGTGACCCCCCCAGCCGCGTGTGCCGCTGTGCCCGCGTACCACTGCGGCCTGGTGCTTCTTGCCCTCGCTGACCTGAAGCCCACCTGTTGCGTGCCCACAGGTGGCCGACAAGGTGAAGCAGTTTTTCTCGAGGTACTCCATGAACAGGCACAAGATGACCACGCTCACACCCGCTTACCACGCGGAGAACTACAGCCCCGACGACAACAGGTTCGACCTGCGGCCCTTCCTATACAACACGCGCTGGCCCTGGCAGTTCCGGTGCATAGAGGACCAGGTGGGTAGAGCGGGGTCACTGTCCTGCGTCTGCACAGAGCAGGGTGGCACGGGGGAGCCTGGATTGTGATTTTTTTTGACACAACCACGCATCATTGGCGAGTGCAATGCAATGTCCGAACACCTCTGGCTGCAGAACGGCCAGAGCAGGCTGCTTGGCGTGGCAGCCGCGCGTGCTGCCCATCCGTGGCTGTGAGCACGTTTCACACCTGCTCTCCAGCACTGCGGGGTGACATGTCAGGTCTCTGCTGCTCCTCCTCCAGCACTGCGTCCCGCGGCCAGCGCCTCCCTGCTCCTCCTGCACCCAGCCAGGCGCCCGCTCGGCTCCCCTTTCCTGAGGTCGACTTTCCCAACTCCATTCGTGAGGGACATCCTGTGGTCCCTGCGTGGCTGGGCTGGCTGCTTTTTGCTGAACGTGACGTCCCGCAGGCTCGCCCATGTCCCACGGACCAGGACATGCTCCTTGAGGCTGGGTGCTGTTCTGCTGGGTCCGAGTGCCACACTGCCTACCCCACCTGCCCATGGGCGAACACTTAGGCTGGGCCACAGCATGTGTAGTGGACAACTACAGTGGACATGGTGCGGATGTCCTGCCTTTGTTCCTTTGGCCATGTACCCATGGACGGTGGGCCATGTGGCAGCTCGCGGCTCTGGAGGCTGGCACGCTTCGCATGCTGGCCATGCTGGGGCACACCGACGTCAGAGCCTGTCGGCGTGGCCTGTGCTGCTGGACTGCCACGTGGACCGCCAGCCGTGTGGCTTCCGCCATTGGACGTCCCGCTGGCTCCCCTTCCGAATCCGCCCTGCCCTCCCTGCCTGTTTCCAGTTGGTAGCGGGACAGAGGGAGGACGGAGGAGGTCACTCACAGCAAGCGGGGGTTCTCCTCCCGTTTCCCAGGCGGGAGCCCCCACAGAGAGCAGTGAGCCGTGTCCCCTCTGACCAGAGGAGGGAGGCGGCCGGTTAGTCCACACAGGGACACGTCTACCAACGGTCAGGTCTAGTGCTCTGCTGAGCTGGAGACCGACAGGCCCGCAGGAGCCTTCCTGCCGAGCCTGGCAGCAGTGCCGACGTCTGCGCAGCCGGCGTGCAGACAGAGGGGACCTGAGGACCACTGCCCGTCAGGGGCTTTGCCCCCAGTGTTGGGAGTGGTCAGCACTGAGGTGGGGCCCTCCTTGGCATCTGGCAGGTGGCCTGCAGGAACACTGCTGATGGCCTACGGTGTGGGATGCCTCCCCGCCCAGCGTGAACGGTCTGGTCCCCGGTATCCGTGGTGCTGAGGTTGAGCGGCCCCGACGCTGGGGCTGGACGAGCTGCCAGGTGGAGGTGCCATGTCCAGCTGATGCAGTGGACACCAGCTTCCTGGCAGCGTGGCCCAGAGGGTTCAGTGGAAGTCAGCGGGAGACGCAGGGGGCGGGCTGCAGAGCAGGGGCTCGGACCAGGCTGCTGCTGCCCGTACCTGGATGCTGTCGCTGGGCGCAGCCAGAGCTGATGCCCGCCTGCTGGACCACCCCGCCTCCCAGTGTCACTGGGTCACAGGACAACGCAGCCCTGGGTGGTAGGCCCGTCGTTGGGCCGCCCAGGGCTGGGAGCAGCACACGTGGCGGTGCAGGGCCACGGGCGGTGAAGGAGCACAGCCCGGGACCCAGCCGCCTGCCCAACACCTGCGCTCCTGGTGGCGGGTCCCGCGGGTTCCTCAGCGACCTGCGCTCTCGGTGCCGTCTCGGTGTAGGTGGCGTGTTGGCCGCTGGGCTGCTGAGATCCACCCGAGACTGTTGACGGGTTCTCTCCGCAGGTGCAGCAGCTGGAGAAGAAAGCGCAGCGGGATCTCGACAGCCTGGACTGATGGCCAGCACCGCCTGGGGGCCTCCCTCCCCGCCACTGACCGATGTCCTGTCCATCACTGTGGCCAAGGACAGGGACACGCCACCCCCTGCCTGGAGCCATTCAGCTTATCAGTTTTGTTCTTGTTTTCAAAGCAGAAGGAACTTTTCAATCTGATTCCTTTAAAAGAAGCTGAAATAAAGCAAATAAAGTGAGCGTGCTTTGGCCTGAGGTTGGACGCCCGGCTGTTAGGAGGGACCTCAGTGGCCCTACTGCTTCCCTGCAGCTGGCATAAGGGCAGTGCAGAGTGGGGTGTCCTGCGCAGAAAGCAAAAGACCTGCCCTCCTGGCCTGTGTTCCAGAAGGTTCTGGAAGCTCCCTGCAGAGCTTCCTCCTTGCTGGGTGTCTGGGAGCCAACCCTCCTTATCCCTGTCCTGCAGGACCAGGGCCGAGGCCTGTCGCGCCCTAGCTCTGTGGGCAGGAGCCTCCAGGCTGCTGCCTCCACCCTGCTCCTGACTATTGCTGACCTCTAGCCGAGCGGCAACTGCCTGGTCCACAGGCCTGGCCCCCGTCCTGTGGGCTGCCCTCCCATCTCGGCTGCCTGAGTCCATGTGTGGAGTGGGACTGGAAGCAGCCTCTCCCCTCCTCTCTGTAGCCGCTGTAGTTCTGGAACCTTGTCCAGGGCTGAGCCTCTGGGCGCCTGGCCTCCCAGCCGGGCAAGGTGCAGCTGGGACGGGTCTGTAGACGAGGCTGGAGTTGGTTTGGGGTCTGTGCTGTCCACCCAGCCCGGCCAGCCCCATGGCCCATGCCTCACTCAGAGCCCTTGCTGGAGCCAGGGCCAGAGCCAGAGAGCTGACCAGGAAGGGAATGGCGGAGGCCCTGGGCAGGGCCCTGGAACCTGCTCCCTGCTCGATGTCCCCCATGGTTTTCCACCTGGTGGCTTTTCTTGCTCTGTCCTTGTGGGTGACTCGCCCTGCCTTCCTCTAAACCAGGAAGGGCTGCACCAGCCTCCACCCACACCTGGAGGTGACACGCAGGCCCAGGCGGCCCCCACCCTGCCCTCTGATGCACGGCCGTTGGGGCCAGCCCTCCCCCAGGTGACGTCCTCTTGGTCTCGTCCCCTCTGGCTGGAGGCAGTGTGAGCTGTGACACCAGCAGATCAGGAGCTCCCAGCAGGGCCTGGTCCTGCTGTTGCCTCTCGGAGCAGGCTCTCCAGCTGCATGGTGGGACACCCGGCCAGGGTGCAGCTGAAGGCCTGGGCACCAGGCCGCCTGGGTCTTCCAGCACTGGGGACGCGCTGGCGAGGGCGAGAGGAGTTGTGGAAGGCAGTTGGTCAGTAGATCTAGCTCAGCGGCAGGCGTCCCCTGAGAAGCCAGAGGACACATGGAGGGGAGCCCTGGTGGCTGCCTTGAGCCCAGAGCGGGGGCGAAGGGGAGAGGGAAGAAGGGGTGGGGATGAGGTCCCGAGGGCTGCCCCCAGGGCCTTCGCGAGGACCCCCTTCCTCCAGTTTCACCCCCTCCCCGTTAGCATCAATCCTGAACCCATGGAGCTTCCCCAGGCCCAGCTCTGAGCGCTGCTGCGCTGGGACCAGGCCTGGTTCCCAGTGTCCCCACTCCCGTAGGCAGTCCCCAGCCTCCTCCTCCCTCCACCGTCCTTCCTGGTGAGCCTCACTTCCCCACCCTACCAGGAGCCTGTTGACACCATCTCCCAGGCCCCTGGTGGCTGGTGCTGTGACCGATGAGTGTCCCCAGGTCCGTGTGTCCACGGCTGGCTCCAGTCCTGGGCCCTATTGGGAGGTGGAGGCTTTAGTTGGTGGGGCCCAGTGTGAGGTCTGTAGGTGGGGGGGTGCCCTGAAGGGGACACTGGAACCCCGTCTCTTCCTCTGCATGCTGGGGGTAGAGGGGAACTGAGAATTGGAATTTTAGGGTACATCAACTCCTCCACACCGGGTCTCCTGTCCCAACCAGGGCACAGTTTTGGCACTGGAGACCTGCCTGGGTGGACGGCGGCTGCTCTTTGACCTGGGTCTCAACCCCAGACTTCTCTGCCCACCCAGCACACGCCTGGCTTTCAGCTGTGGCTTCCTCCAGCCTTCTGTAACAGCTGGCCCTGCGCGTCTTCCCTCCAGGCCGGCCCCCACCTGGGAGGTGTTCTCAGAGCGCAGCCTCGCTGGGGGCAGGGGCGAGGGGCCTGTGCCAGATCCTGCTCCAGCTCTTCCCTCCCTGGCAGTTTCTGAGTGTGATGGAGACTGGAGACAGACGGGGGAGCGAGGGCAGGCCGGGAAGGGCGGGGTCATGCCGGGAGGGGAGGGGCGGGCCTGGGAGGGGCGGGGTCATGCCGGGAGGGGAGGGGCGGGCCTGGGAGGGGCGGGGTCATGCCGGGAGGGGAGGGGCGGGCCTGGGAGGGGCGGGGGAAGGCCGGGAAGGGCGGGGTCATGCCGGGAGGGGAGGGGCGGGCCTGGGAGGGGCGGAGTCATGCTGGGAGGGGCGGAGTCATGCCGGGAGGGGAGGGGCGGGCCTGGGAAGGGCGGGGGCAGGCCGGGAGGGGCATGACAGCCTCTGAATGCTTCCTTGTCCTCAGTGCA
The DNA here is from genome assembly GCF_902686455.1 of Sciurus vulgaris. NCBI lineage: Eukaryota > Metazoa > Chordata > Mammalia > Rodentia > Sciuridae > Sciurus > Sciurus vulgaris. The sequence goes on along the minus strand of NC_136472.1, from coordinate 4,160,999 downwards.
GCTCTTGGTCGGGGCACTGACTTTGGGACCCAGTGGGGTCACAGCCCTAGTGGGGACAGCGCAGGGGCTGGAGGACTACCTGTCCCACCAGGGGCACCCGAGCAGCCTCAGCTGTGGACACTTGAGCCCTGTGGCTCCTGGCAGAGGCCCATGCTGGTCCCTGCGTGTGGTTGGCAGTGGGGAGGCTGTATGGTCACGTCGCCCAACTGAGAGTCCTGAGTTCCTGCCTAGGGGGATATGGCAGTGGCCTGCAAAGGAGCAATGGGAGCGGGCGACTGGCCAGCGCTCAGCGACCCGGGCAGAGGGCCCCGCAGCTCTCCTGCCTCTCGGTGTGGGGGCGACTCTGCTGGGCTTTCTGCCCTGACTGCTATTCAGTTTGGGGTTTTTCCTTTCGAAATGTTCTAACTTCTCTAAATTCTTTTCTCTGTGTTGGTGTCTGTCGACTCTTAGAGGAAAATGGCAAGTGAGATTGAAGGCAGAGGTGTGGTCAGAGAGGTTTTGATTTTGAAGAAAGTTTTTCTTAAAGTTCCTGAAGTCTGCTGAGACCCTCTGCCCGAGGCCCAGGCTGGGGTCACGGTGCTGAGACAGGAGACCCCACAGCTGGGGTCTGCATTGTCATCCTGCCAAGCCCTGCAGACCCCCTGACCATGAAGGAGGGACCAGGGACAAGTTCATGGTCATCAGGGCAACTGCTCAGCTTGGCTCTCTGGGATCTGCCAGAACCATCTGTGGCCCAAGCGGAGGCCTGAGAGGTCGGTCACATCTGTGCTTGCTGTGGGCCAGTGAGTCACACCAGGAGACCATGCTGAACCCACAGGTTCCTTCGAGGAAGGAGAAAGTGCCTCCAGTGTCCTCAGATCACCTCCAGGGAAAGTCTTCTGTGGGCCTAACAGACCACCGTGACCCCTGGCTCCTCTTCCTCCCTCCTCCTCTTCCCCTAGGAGTTCCCCAGGGAAGCACATCCAGGGTCCTGCCCAGCGATGCCGCTGGGGACAGGCCAGGAAGACCGTGTTCCTGAGTCAGGAAGCACACACCCTGGAGAGGACCAAGAGGGGAGGGCAGTCCTCCACTTCTTTCTCCACACTGGTTCCTCCTGTGACACGCAAAACCCTCAGCCGGCCGACTGTCACTGCCTGGTCACGAAGCCCTGGCAGGCCCAGGTGACTGCTAGTCTTGAGGCTCATATGACCCCGACCAGCCCATCTGATGTGTTTCTGAGACGTAGAATCCGGCTCGAGCAGATCTCACTGTGAGGAATACACAGTGATTTCAAGGTTTTCAGAGCTCATGGGAGCAGGAGTCCAGAAGGCGGTCACCCCGCTTTGTCCGTGGAGATGGGCAGGGGGCAGAGCCGGCCTGGGCACATGTTGGCCTGCACCCTCACCATGGCGCAGGCCTAGGACCTCCGGACCTCAGCTGCTGCTCTCCAGGTCTGTCTATCCCACTGTGAGGCTCCCACCCCAGGGCCTGGCCATCTCTTGCACCTGTGTGGCCCTGCTGGCCCGTGGGTCTCAGTGCCGTGTGCAGGGGCCCCAGGGCTGTGTCCCTAACCCACCACCCAGACCATGGCCCTGGTGGCTAAACAGCACCCTTCCACCCTGCAAGTCCTGTCTCAGAGCCACAGGGCTCAGGCCTGGGCAGCTACAGACTCACCCTGGGGACGTCCGAGTGGCCTGTTTCCAGCCCGGCAGCGCAGAAGCAACAGTGACACCCAGCTCCAGCACTGTGAAGAGCAGCACTGCGTTCAGGGTCCCCGGAAACGCAAGATGCTCATGGTCCGTGCTGGACAGGTGGAGCAGGAGGCTGCAGGTGTGAGAAGGGTGTCCAAGCTGACCGGGACAGCGGGTTGAACAGCTTCCCCTCCACCCCTCAAGTCACGCCTCAGAAGGTGACTGTATCTGGAAACAGGGTCTTTGTAGATGCCATTAACCCAGGATCTCAGGGTGAGTTCATCGTGGATTTAAGGAGAGCCCTAAACGCAAAAGCTTGTATCCTTAGAAGAGACGAGGACACAGGTGCCCAGGGGGCAGTGGCAGGATGGGGGAGACAGGCTGGAGTGCGGCGGCCCCCAGGAGCTGGGAGAGCAGGGCGGAGCCTCCCCTGCCTCGGCAGAGCTCACCCTAGTGACACTTGGCTCTTGGGACTTCCAGCCTCCAGAACCGTGAAGAATCCATTTCTGTTGTCTTATGCCACCCAGTTTTTGGTCCCTTGTTACGGCAGACACAGGAAATGAACAGGATCCCAAGGGAAGGGGGCGCCCTGAGAAGACCCAGGGCAGGGGAGCCCAGCCAGACCTGGAGGTGCCGCCATGGCCACCTCCCCAGGCTCCTCATGTCCCCCTGGGCTCTGGCCTTTCTTGAGCAATTGGTGGCTCCCATGCTGGGGTCACGTTTGGAGAAACCCAGCCCTGAATCCATCTGGAACTCAAACCCAGCTTCTGAGGGTGATTATTTCTGTTCAGCTGCAGGCATGTCTCACTGACTGTTCTGGAAGCAGCACTTTTGACACTGACCCACTGAATGCCTGCTCTTCCTCCCTGCTCTGGGCTAGCGGTCCACACCAGAAGAAGGTAGCAGACGAAGCTGAGTCCCTCAAGGACATCACCAGTCTGGAACATTCTAAGACACTCTAGGAGTGGGTCATGAAGCAGTTGCTGATCTCATCCCTTAGTGGTGGCTGGCTGAGGGCATCACTCTGGGCAGCTCACATGGCCTGGCTGCAGGGAGCATCCCAGCCAAGTGACAGCCAGGAGGCTCAGGAGGTTGGTGACCAGGCTGCTCAAGGCCCTGGGGAACGAGGCGTGTTGGGGTCTCTGCCGCTGAGCCTCGTGTGCCCTCATCCCTCCCACAGGCGGGGGCCTCGGCAGGACAGGAGGCACCCCACCTGTGCAGCTCCCCACACCCTGCTAAGTGCTTGCTGAATGCCTGCATGCACAGATGAAGCACAGGCCTCTGGGTGGGACAGTGGTGGCTGTTGTCCCAGTATCTCCTCTACCAGGACTCAGCTGGGACAGGAGGACAGGGGGCGATGGGTGAAGGCTTGCATGGAACTGTCTGTTTGGCTTGAACCGCAGTTGAAGTACTGAGACGCTCTTACACTTGTTAAGTCTCACTACCCCGGGAGCCTCCTGGCTTTCCCAGGCCCCGGTACCCTGAAGAGACGCCCTCCTCCTGCCAGCCCCACAGCCCAGCAAGCACAGCAGCCGTGCCTGGCCCTGCAGGAGGCCCCAAACCCTGGTGTCAGGTGGATGCCCACCACACTCTGGCATTTCTGGTCTGCCTTCGGACCCCCCCACCCAGGGTGGCTGCAGAGGGGCTCCCAGCCCCTGCAGCCCCATAGCGGCGGGCGGCCACGATCAGCTACCCGTTCTTCCCGTTACTCTCCGCAGAGAACAACGTCCGAAACAGGGTGAGGTGCCTTGGCCGGGGAGGGAGCCCAGGGGTCATTGGGGAGTGTGGGCTCCATGCTGGGAGGTCAGCATCATGGCACGCTCGGGTGGGCCCTGGCCTTGGAGGCAGGATGCCTGGGTTCTGGTCTCAGAGTGTCCAAACTCAGTTTCCCAAGAATCACATGGGAAGGCTGATCTGGGAAGGGCCTTCTGGAGCCCTGGACTGGGTGTCCCAGCCCGCCACACACACCTGTGCTCAGGTGCCCTGCAGCCACACCAAGCACCCTGGCCCTCGCCCGTTTGGGACTTGGCTTTGGAGCTGAGTGGATATGGCGAGGAGGGGAAGATGTGTATTTTATCTGTGTCCCCCAGTCCCGGTTCTGGGGAAGCCCCTTCCATTCACCCGGCCAGGGCCAGGTAGGCTTCACAGCTGCCTGATTGGCCCTGGGACAACAGGTCCCCTTCATCTCGCCACTACACTGTAGGGCTGACACTCTTGCTCATTTTGGGGACCCACAGGCAGCCCCTGGGGCACCCTCAGCCCTGGCTCCAGCACCCAGGGGGACAAGGATGGGGCTGACTGAAGGCAGAGGCCTGAAAGGCAGACTGCAGCCTGGAAGCAGGGTCAGGATGGGAAGAACCCCACACCTAGGCCACCAGCCCCTCCACACACTCCTTCTGCCCCGACACAGGCCTGCCAAGCACAGGCTGGGTGATTCTCAAAGCTGTGGGTTGGAAGGGCCCCGTCACCAAACACCGTCCCCCATAGCATGAGAGGCAGGAACGACCATCTCTTGAAATCCCTGCTTTTCATCAGTGTCCCCGTCCCCCGTGGGTACCAAAGTCAATGATCTGGACGGTCAGCACCCAAAGGTGCCACAGCAAGTAGGGTGTTCCTGCAGATCACACGGAGCCTAGTGAGGGCACAGCCTTGTCTGCAACCCAGAGGCCTCAGGGCTCCCAACGCGCCACTGAGCCAGGGCGCCCTTGGCTCACTGGGGTCCGTTCCTTCCCTGGAGATGGGGAGCTGTACCTGGGCCAGATCCTCCTGCACTCATGTCCCTGAGAGAAGGGGCCATGGGCCTGCACTCACCAGAGCCCGCTCAGATCCTTCCCGAGATGAAAGGAGAGATCCAGAAATGATACACTACTCAGAAAAGAGCTCCAGGCCCTGTCGAAGCACAAAGGAGCCGAAGTCCCTGAGTGAGCACCCTCCTCAGGACACGCAGCCTCTGAGTGGCTTAGAAAGGCTCGGCAGCAACTCTGTCCTCCAGGCCTGGAGACGTTCCCTTATTATAAAAACGTCCGGGCCTGTGGACTCTGAGAAGCAAGCAGGTTGTGTGATCTGCACACGCAAAAGCTCGCTGCACCGTGGAACCAGTGTGACCTGGCGTGACCTGGAGTCGAGGACAGACTGGACTGGCTCTCCCACGTGCCACCTCCTGCTGCACACCATGCTGTGTGCCTGCCTCTTTGTTGTTGTCCCTTAACCATTACAGCTGGACCCTTTAACTTTACAGAAAGGGCTTGGTCAGTGTCCACCAAACAGGCCGAGCCATGTTGCTGCCACTAACCATCCTGTCCTCACCCCCAACCAGGAGCACCCTGCTGGTAGATGGCAGGGGGCGCGGTGGAGGTGGGGCCACCCTGTCCTGCACTGCAGCTTTCTTTAAGAAGCCACAGGCCGGAGGCAGGCGGGCAGCTGTTGGCCTGTCCCCTGCCCAGCATACTTATCCAAGGTCCTGGGCTCTGCCCTCTGTCGCCCTCTCCTGGGGTCCCACCCAGAAGTGGCTCCAGTGGATGCCTGAGGCATTCAGAGGCTGCCTGGTGGGGCCCCACAGAGTCCTCTGTGGCACAGGGCACGGAGCCCGTGCTGCCGCGGCTGCTGCAAAGGCCAAACAAGGGGCCTGAATTTCAAATTGCAAACTTGCCCTATTTCAGATTCCCCCTAGTCAACCACAGCGCCCCCAAATCCCTTAGTGACCTGCGTTTGGGGACGCAACCTGGGGGCTGTAGATGCCTTAAGTCCCAGGATTGTGGGGATTCTTATTGGCACTGTCCAAAGCCAGTGGGTAGTAGGGCACTCCAGGCGGCACAGCCTGCCTCCACGAGGGTCACAGGCAAAGGCCTCAGACCCCGCTGCCTGGCGGTGCCCTACCCGCTCTGCCCTTGCCGTGACTTCCACCGTGCCCTGGGGGCAGGAGAAGTGCTCCTGGCCAGCCAGCAGCAGGCCTGTAACCCAGCTCTTCTCTCCTTCGCCCTTCAGGTACCCGCTGGCTCTGCCTGCTTCTGTGGCCCGAGTAATAAATCCTTCTTATCATAAAACAGAAGGTGGTGGCACCAGGTGCCAGGCCTCGTGCTATGACCGTGGTGGTCCTAACAGAGCAGGGCCTGAAGCCTGAGTGCAGGTGGTTAGTCCTGAGTAGAGGACGTGCACCAGCCCTGCGCCGCGCCCAGCCCAGCCGCACGGCAGCACGGTGACGCTGGCTGTTAGGGTGACACCGGCCGGCTCGCGGGTTGGCGAGTCATGACGGGCTCAGGCCTGGTCCTGCTGCTGGGGTGCTGGCTGTTCTCGCCTCCTTCCTCCTGCTCCCCCCGACCCAGGCGTCCAGTCTTCCACAGCGCTGCGGGTGAGGGGAGAGCCGGTTTGGCCTGGGCTCCCTCCAGCCCCGTGAGCCCGGGTGTCTGCAGGATAGCCCACCCACCTTCCCTGGCTCGCCCCTGCCCTGGGCCCTCCTGAGGGCCCTGTCAGAAGAGGTGGCCTAGGGGGGGCACAGCTCTGCTCCTGGGTCCCCAGCCCAGCTGCCCACGGATGCCCTGGCTCTCCGGCCTGGAGGTGGAACACAGGGCTCGGAACCACACCCCACCCGGGCAGGAGGGGAGCACGCACAGGCTCCAGCCACGCACGGCAGTCTCTCACGGAGGCGGCGGTGACTCCCCGTGGCCCCTGGAACCAAGGCAGGAAGTGCCTGCCCAGCAGGAAGTCACCGGGGGGTTGGGGGGGGACAATGGCCAAGTGGATGCCGAGCCACGATTCTCCATTTCTAAACAGTCAGAGGCAGGCGTTTGGCCTCCTTGAGTTCCTGGGGAGTCGATGGCATTGAGCAGGTGTTGGGCACCGTGCCGGGTACTGAAGGCTGGGCACAAAGGTCTGGCGCGGCAGAGCTCCGGGGTCCCACCTGGCAGATGAGGAGAGGCCCCAGCAGCAGGACGCACCCAGGCCTGCCGCCCCGGTGCAGGATCGAGGGAGGCGCCTGCTCTCCATGCCCCACCAGCGCCCTTCCCCACGGTCAGGGGCCGAGGTCCAAGTAAGACCACCGAGGGCCTGCCCGCCTGGGCTCAGCCGTGGAGTCTGCTGAGCACTGACTTTGGGACGCTCTCTCCAGGGGGTCGGGGGCTGGCTCCGAGACCCCCGAGACTCCCGCCCTGCGGCCCTGGGCCTTCCAGTCCTTCCACACGTCAGCTGGTGTGCGGCGACCAGGCAGTGCTGCCCCCTCCCGCGGGGGTTGGCACCTTGGCCCTGGCTTCCTGTCCCCACTCCTGGCCCCAGGAGCCACGCGTGAGGGAGGAGCCTGCTGCTCTGGGACAGTTTGGTTGTCACACCCCCGTCAAGCGTCACCTGTCGTTCGTTTGTTTGGTGGTCTCCCCGAGGGTCTGCCGCATCTTCTCACTGGCTAGACTCTCACGATGCACCCGCCGGGCGCGCGCCTGGTCTTCTGTCACGTCTGACACTCCACGGCACCCCTCCCCCGGGGAAGGCTCCTTCCCATCCTGAGGTTCTGCTTAGAAGCCCTCCACGAGGTCGCGGTCAGTCGCCCATCTGCTCCCAGGTGGCCGCTACCTTCCTGCGGCGTTTCTTCCTTGCCATCTGAGGTCTGAGGTCGTGTGCACAGAAGGTGAAGCGCTCGGTGTCCATGCCTCTATTTGTGAAGCCCGTACAGTGGGAGGGTGCTGGCGTGGGGAGGGACCCCGGGTGGCGCTCAGCGCGCCTCCGAGCCTCACCCCGGGGCGAAGCCATCCCAGGTCAGAGGCAAGGACCCTTCCTCTGCAGCTTCCCGCTGCTCTGGGGCGGGGCGTTCAGCGGGGCAGGGAGAGCACTTTGCAGCTCATCGCAGGGCATCCAGGTGATCCCGGAACCTGGCACCACACGCTGGGCATCAAAGGGCCCGGAGAGGCCACCAGATACGCTCCAGGTCGGGATTCTGCGTCTGCCCGGGAAGATCCTGTGCTGGGGGGTAGCAGAGAGATTTCGGTCCAGACGGGGTGGCTCAACCAGCAGGACCAGAGGAGGCCAGAGCCACCGTCACGGGTCTGTGTGGAGGGGTGACTGCTTATCATCCTGAGGGGCGCCTGAGCCAGGAAAGGGAGCAGGTGGCTCAGGGGAGGAGCAGGCTTGTCCTTGGCGAAGGGCCGTGGGTCCCCGGGGAGAGACTGCAGGCCACAGCCGTCAGCGGGACAGAGATCGCAGCGAGAGCTCACTGGGGACCATGTGGGGACGCTGGCTCTGCAGGGGCCTGAGGGGCTCGGGGAAAGGGGTCTGGAGACACAGGCTCGGGGGCTCACTGCACCTTGCTCTGGATTCAGCTCTCACCAGCTTTGGGGCTCCACGGCCACCCGCCAGCTCTGACGTGTGTGCTTCTGGGGAAATCGGAGGAGGTCCCCAGAGGGACAGACACGGCCAGCTCTGAGATGGTCCCAGGACAGGTGCCGCCAACCAGCCTCGTCCCACCTACTGCTCGCATCAGTAGGGGATCTGCAGACTCACGGGGCCTGGAACGTCCTGGTGATTCGGGGCCTGGAACGTCCTGGTGACTCAGACGTGTGCCTGGGCCACTGCTCCGTGCTGCTCCACCGTGACCAGGAACAGAAGCAGCCCTTAAACGCCACACCCAGAGCCAGCTCACAGGGCCCGCGGGCAGGGGAGCTTGGGCTTGGCTACCTACACCTGGCATTCGAGGCCGAAGGCTGGCGTGAGCAGGTTTTGAGGTCCAGGAGCTTTGCCAACCGAGGGAGGGGGCGCACCGGGCTGCGGTCCTGGGAGCCAACCGTCCAGGAGCGTGGCATGGAAGCCACGGAAGACTCAGGGACAGGACCAGAGGCTGAGTTCAGGTGAGCGGCCCAGGAACTGGGACCCAGGTGAGCCCAACCCTGGGGATGCAGGTAACTGGGAAGTTCTTCAAAACCAGGTGCCGTTGGATGGCATGAATTCTAGAGGAGCTCGCCCCTGGAGGAGCCACCCGTTCCTGGAGAGGGGACAGGATCTCCACAGGGGTTCTGAGCCACCCCAGCTTCCATTCGCTCAGCTGGGTTGGCCCTGGGGTGACCCCAGCACGCAGGCCGCAGGTCCGCTTTCTGCACAGAATGTGTACACAGGGGAGCCTTCCAGCAGCCGGCCCTCTTGGCTCCACGGTGTCCTGCGCTTTGGCTCCTTCTGCCCACCGGCCCCTGGGCTCTACCTCTCAGGCGGCTTTTCCCTGCCCGGTGACTCCCTGAGGTGCAGCCTCCAGGGCTCAGCCCCTCGCTCTCCTGGGCCCTGGGGAGGGATGCGCCTTCTCCTGAGCAGAGTGTCCTGGGCACTTTCCACCCTCTTAGTGACGGTGTGACCACCGTCACATGGACCCTCCACGATGCCACAAACTCCAGGCTTAAAAATTCTGAGACCGTGATAAAATCTCGGTAGATGAGTGTTGGTGACCCTGCTTCTTACTTAGGAACACCCCAGGGAAGGCGCTGGCTGCAGGCCGCGCCCAGCACCCTCTGCTGTCACCGCTGCACAGTGGCTGTGAGCCGCATGCTGCTCAGAGTGGCTTCGGGTGCCAGGGGGTCGGTCCAGGAAGCCCAACAGGTGCTTGACTGCTTTGGTCTTATTTTACCGCAGATTTGGCAAGCGCCCAGTGGGGCTGCGCGGAGGGAGGTGCTCAGCCACAAGTCCCGGGAGCCTCTCTGGAAGGCCAGCCCTGCGGCCGTCGCTACCTGCCCTCCCTCTTCGTGTGGAATCACCAGCTCGGGAAACAAGGAATGAAGTCCACGCTTTGCTCTTAGTGGACACAGAGAAGCGTGAACGTGGCCGGCGGCTGGGGCGCCGTGCGTGGGACCTCGGTGCACACTGATGCCTGGTAACCAGGTCACGCCCGTCACCTGCACGGCCAGCACTTGGATCCTCTTGCGCTCTGGGATCCGCAGCACATTGCCGCTCACTGTGTCCCCACGGTGTGGGTGGGGACGTCCCTCCAGCGACAGCAGCAGTGCCGCCCGGGCTCAGCGCTCCCTCCTGTCCCTGCACTCCCGGCTTCTCCGACAGGGGCCTTTCCAGACCCCACACGGGCGCACACTTCAGAGCATCCACCACCCTCAGTCCGGCACACTCGTGACTAGTCAAGGAAGTTCTTCCCAGAGAGGTCACGGCGGGGTGGTCCCGCCAGCAGCACACGTGGGTTGTTTCCGGAAGCATCCCTGGTGCCAATACCATCTTTGAGGCGTATTTAACAGAGGCAGCCGCTGGCTGATGCCCTGCTGGGTGCGTGGGAGGCGGGGCTTCTCCCGGGTGCCCCCTGGGACTCTCAGGAGGACACTAAAGCCATCCGTGTCTAATCCTACACCTCCTCTAATCCTACACCATCTCAGGGGCAGTCAGGTGGGTCTAGGAGGTGCAGGCCCCTCTGCATGCGGGCGCCCTGCTGGAGGTGGCCCTGTCCCGCCGAGCGGAGCGCGTGGAGTGGAGCGTGGCCTTGCCCTGTTCCCGAGTCTCCAGGCTGCGCTGGGGCTCTGGCCCTCTGGGTGGGGCCTGGAGTTGTCCTTCTGCTCTCCTCTCTGCAATGTTCTTCCAAAAACCTCAGTGGTCACTCATCTGGGCCTCAGGAGCGTCTGTTCATGTCCACCTTCATCTCTGGGCTGTTCTCTCTGCAGGGGGCCTTTGGGGCCAGAGCTTTCCTGTCCCCTGTCTCCTAGCTGACCCCTCAGCTTGGCCTTGCTGTCCTGAGCTCAGCCCCGCGACCCAGCCACCCTTCCTCCGTACGACATCCAGGTCAGGGTCCTCTCTCCAGGCTGCACTGCCCGTGTCCCTCTCCCTCCAGTGGGTGATGTGCCACTCAGGGGAGAGGCCTTGAAGGAGCTTGGAAGGTCCTGCCTGGCCCCATGGGGATGTCAATTCCCACTCTCCCCCACTCCCTCTTCTGACTCCTACCCGAGTCCACAGTCCTCCCATGGGGACCCGGAAGCCTCCCTGACCCTTTCCTGCTTCTCCAGGAGAGAAGCCAGTGCTGAGCATCTAAGCCCCAACCCCAGCAGGACCCGAGGGGACTCCCACCCGCCTCCACACTCCCTGTACCCTGGGACCAAGAAGGAAGGTCCAGCTTCCAGCCCAGGAGCCGCTGCCTGGCTTGAGGACGCAAGGAGCCCTAAGAAACTATACATCCAGAAGCCAGGCAGGCAGATTGCTCCTAGGGGACGTGCTCTCTGGTCCTCGGAAGCCGGAGGCTGCGTGGGGAACAGTGGGGACCCCGCTGGGGCTCGGACTGCATGGTTCCCACAGCCCCTCCCGGAGAGCAGCCCCCGCAGGCAGGCGTCAAGAATGCGGGCACACGGGCCTGGGGCCGAGGCTGCACACCCAGCCACCCAAGTCCAGCCCCAGCCCTGACTCCAGCAGCCTGCTCCAGACCGAGGCCCGCCCTCCTCCCGCTGGTGCCATGGGCAGCAGGCGCTCAGACCCCTGGACTTGGGTTTAGGGATCTGCTCTTTCTCCACCCTGGATTGGTTCCTCCTTCTCTCACAGTTACCCACACACAGCCAGGTGGCACACCTGCGTGGCCGTTGCAGCCCGGTGTCCACTGCCAGTCACCCTTGGCTCATGCTGTGGACTGAGTGTAACGGGTGCCCTTCACCACGTGTGTGGTGCAGCTATGGACTGCGGAGCCCCAGCAGCACCGCGGTCCCTGAGCTGGATCGGGCGGGAGCAGCGCCCTCTTGTGTCAGTTGTCAGTCACTGTCTCAGCCGTCACCTGTGGGGTAGCCCCAGGCCGGGTACCTGAATCCAGGTGTCTCTTCCTCCGTGTGTGCCTGCTTGGCGTCCTCAGCCCCTCTTCGGCCTGCCCTGTGGAATCTGGGGTTGCCTCCCTCCTCCTCCTCCTCTTAGACCTGACTTTCAGGAGTCCTGTGTCCAGGCTGGAGCCCCCTCTGAGCTCTGCCCTCTGCTTGCCCCCATCGGCCCTCGGAAGCACACACACCCAGGGCCTGTCTCCATCTGCTCTGGGTGCCGGCTGCCTCTGGAGGGCTGGCGTCTCCTGTATGCACAGCAACGTCTCGCTGGAGCCAGTTCTGTCCCCTCTGTCCTGTGGGTTTAGATCCACAGACGCTCCGGTCCTGTCAGTCAGCTGATCCCTCCCCATCATGCATCTGAGAAGCATGGCTGACTGGTCCCCAGCGCTGCCCTGCAGGGACAGGAGTGTCCACCTACCCCCTGTCCAGAAGTCTGGGTCCACACTCCTAACTCGGCCATGTCAGCCTCGGACCCGACCTGCGTTACTGAGGTACAAGACGTCCGTTTGGACCTTGTCCCTGGCTCCCACCAGGGAGCTCCCCAAACTCCTGGGCTTTCCTGCGTGCAGGGGAGCCCTTCCCATCACGGGTAGTCACGGGGTGGCCCCCAACCTCCTGGAACAGGGCCTCATGGAGAAGTGACAGAAGGGTGGGGACTCCAGTGTCACCCACAAAGCCCAGGAAGGAAGGGAACTGAGGTTTGGCTCGAGAGAGACTCTGGAACAACCAGGTGTGACGAGTGTCCAGGCTGGCAATCACAGCCACCTGCCAGAGGGCAGCGTGCCCATCTCCATGGGGACAGGACGCTCCCAGGCCCCGCCGGAGCTCCCTCGGTGGCTGTCCACTGCATGCTCTCTGATATCCATTACACTGAACTGGCAAACGAACGATTCCCTGAGTTCTGGGGCCGCTCGAGCAGATTGTCAAACCCAAGGAGGGTGTGGGGCATCATGGGAATCCTGACAGCCCCGTCAGAAGCCTCGGCAAATGGGGGTCAGCCCCTCGTTGCCACGTCAACATGCCAGAGCAAACCAGCTTGCAGGAGAAAAGATTGATCTCAGCTCAGCTTCGGAGGCTGGGTCCGGGCCGGCTGGCCCTGCGGCTTTGGGTCTGAGGGGAGGCAGAACATCATGGTGGATCTTCATTTTAGCTCAGTCTTCCAGATGTTTGTTTTTCACTAATCAGAGAAAACCTATTCCTAGGGTGGGTGCCTCCAGAAGTGACCACTAGCTGCTCGGACAGCGTCTGCCCTGGTCACCATGGCCTCCGTGAGCTGGTCCAGGTGGGACATGGTCTGCAGGTCTCAGCCCAGCCCCGCTTCTCTGGAGACATGGTACCCGAGTTGGAGACCCCCTCAGACCAGCTGGGGCCCCCACTCAGCCAGAGCTCCCCATCCCCCGGTGACCACACTGAGATGGTGGGGACAGAGATGGACTCCTGGTCTCAGGTCCTCCCTGATGGCCCTTGAAAGTCCCACCCTAACCCACCCTCTGTCAGACTCCAAAGGACCTCGCTCGTCCCCCTCCCTCTGCACAGGGTCCTCAGAGCCAGCCGCTTCCCTGGCTCCGCCTTGCCACAGGGTAAAGGTGCCCGGGTTAAAGGGCGTGCACCAGCTGAGCTGCTCCTGAGTCCTGGCACCCTGGCCACCCAGCAGCCCTCAGAGCAGCAGCTTCCTGGGTTCCGGTGGGTCACCTGCACTTCCCTGTGGGGCCGGGTCTCCCTGCCCAGGTGGAGACCCGTGGAGGCTCTGCTGCAGGTTCGTGCTCACGTGACTCATCTCATCTCCTTCGTCATCGAGTCAGAGTTGCCAGTGTCCAGCATCGACTCCTGAGTGTGTCTTCCAGGGCCCACGAGTCGAGGCCGGACACCGGAAGCTGGAGCCAGGAGGAGCGCAGCGGGCGGGTGCGGTGCCCATCCCGCCTTTCCCCGCCCGGCCCGGTTGACCGCAGACTCCACAGGCTCCTCTGAGGCGTCTCGGTGCACTTGTCCTGACACAAATCGCAAGGGTGTATCTGGGCATGAGGTCGTGTGCCAAAAAGAGGTTTGGGGAGGGCTGAATGGTGGACCCCAAAATGACCTATCCAGGCCCTACCACTGGTACCGTGGATGCCATCTTGTTGGGAAAAAGGTCTTTGAAGTTGTGATTCAGTGAAGAATCTCCAGATGAGACTATCTAGGTGGCCCGAATCCCGTGAGGCTGACATACGAGCAGAGAGGAGGTGGCCGGCTGGAGACGGGCAGTAGAGGGAGGCAGCCACTGGCCAGGGGTCCATTCTGGCTGCCTAGCAAAACCCTGACCCTTGGTGAGACGTCGCTCTCTGGCCCCTAGGTGGCGCCTTCCTGCTGCGTCCTCGCGCAGGTGGGAGAACACTGGCCTGAGTCTCTGCAAGGGCAGTCCCCTCCCGGAGGCCCCGCCTCCTGCACCGTCCGTGGCACGGGGGCCGGGTTCCACCTGGGAGTGGGGGACACGCAAACAGTCAGCCCTCAGCACCACGAGGTGCTGGGCAGCGGAGGCTGGGGGGCAGGGTGAGAGTCCAGGGCCTCCAGAGGGCGCGGCCGCCCACACCGTGGTCTGACTGGTGTCCAGAGCACAGAGAGCATTTCTGTTCCGAGCCCCTGGCAGCGGCCCGGGTCCTGGCTGCCCAGCACACTCAGCCTGCCCTCATGGAGCAACAGGCATTGCGGGGTCCTGTTTCCACACCAGCCGTCTCCGAACGGCCCCTCCACCAGGGAACCACGGGAAGGGGTAACTGCAAGTGTCCGGCTTCTCTGAGCAGCGAGCGCGCACCAGGGCCAGCAGGCCCATCCAGGAGCCTGCACCAAGCGTGCCCTCTGCTCCAGGCTCACCCCACCCCCTCCCTGTGGTCACCTGCCCCAGCTCTGAATTGCATCAGGAAATAGGCGGAATGCATTTCAGGTTGCACGGAGGCAAGTGGATCCTGGGATCCAGCTATGGATGACAGAAAGATCCAGAATGTTCTGTGAAGGCACCCACCCATGACCAAGGACAGCAACAAGCTCCCGTGTCCCCTGCTTGGGTTCAGTCAATGGGAGGGCAGAGGGAAGTGAGGGCGGGGGTTGTTCCCGGCACCCTCCCGCTGGCACGCAGTCCCCTGTCCTGCCTGTGGGCCATCTCTCCTGGTCCTGGGAGCTGCCATTCTCCTGAGGGTCTGGGCCCCTGGGCACCCAAACCACCGGCCGGTCCAGAGGAGTACCTTCCTGGAGGACCCACCCCATTAGTCCCGGGGGCTGCAGAGAGCGGCTGGTCATTGTTTACCTCATCACTTCAGCCTCCTCCACACCCATTTAGATAATGGGAGAAAAAGCATTTTAAAAATAGCTGGGCCCAGACGCGTGTGCTTGCACTCCAGGCCGCGCCTGGCCGCCCGAGGACCACGCCCTTGGCAGCAGCCTCACTGGCCACGGGCGATTCGGGAGGGCAGGAAGTTCTGGTGATTTTTAGGTGTGACAATGGCATGGCTTTCTGACAGCCCTTTCTGTGAGAAGGGCACATTGAAATAAATCAGCTGGCCTTACACCTTCCTGGGCGTTGCCTCGGAGACAAGCCGGGGGGGCGGCAGTGGGTGCAGACAGCCCGAAGCAGCTGGCCACACTCAGGGCTGTGGGCTCAGCACGCTGCCACAGCTGGCCTGCTGCGTGGCGAATGTGTCCCACGGGAGAAAGCATCTTCCAAAGAAACGAGTCTGTTCGATTTGGCCTAGCACTTACTGGGGAAAAAGGATTGTTTATTCTAGAAAGAAATCCACTTGGCCTGGGCCAGATCAAACAAATCAAAATAAACAGAAGTTCGTTCTAGAGACCGGACTTTTTAAAGACTCACAGATAATTCATTCGTCTGTTTTTGGAATCTGTACTGAGGCTTCCTCTTCTGACTGGATGGAATGACTGTCAGGACAACCACGTCACCTCTCTCCCTCTCTCTCTCTCCCTCTCTCTCTCCCTCTCTCTCTCTCCCTCTCTCTCTCCCTCTCTCTCTCTCTCTCTCTCTCTCACACACACACACACACACACACACACACACACACACACACAGAGGCTATGCAAAGCCCTAGAGAGCAGCCCAGGCCACAAGTAAATACTTGCATATGACATGATAGCCTGTGCAGAAAATCCCAAGGGCTCCCCAGGGGAACTCCAAGAACCAACCGTGAGTTCAGCGGGGTCTCAAGGTACAAAATCCATACATAAACGTCATATTTCTATATATTAGTAATGAACTATGAAGACAAAGATTAAAAACACACTATGAGGGGCGGATAATAGAAGTTCCCTGAACTAGACGAGGGGAACGAAGGGAAGGGATGAGGGATGGGAATAGGGAAGACGGTAGGATGAACTGGACATCACTCTCCTATGTTCATATATGAATACACGACCAGTGAATCTCCACATCATGTACAACCACAAGAATGGGATCCTAATTAGAATAAGTTAAACAAGTTATACTCCCTGTATGCATAATACGACAAAATGCACTCTACTGCCTTGTGCATCTAAAATAAAAAATCTAAGAAACACACTACGTGAGTAGTTTTTTGTCACTGTGACAAACTACATGAGAAAATCAGCTCAGGGGAGGAAAGACTTATTTTGGCTCATGGTTTCAGAGGTTGCTCCGTTCCTGCTCAGAGTCTATTGCTCTGGGCCTGAGGCGAGGCAGAGCATCATGGTGGAAGGGCACGGGGGAGGAAAGCTGCCTAGCCCCTGGCTGTCAGAGAGCAGGGGGTAAGGGACAAGACCCCCCTTCAGGTACGCAGCCCAGCGTACTCTGACTAGCCTCACCTCCTAAGGTTCCACCCCTCCCATAATGCCATCAAACTGTGGATCCATTAATGGATGAATCCACTGAAGAGGTCAGAGACCTCAACACCCAATCGCTTCCCAAACCTGGTCTCCGAACACTGCTGCCCTGGGGACCCAGCTTTCGACACAGAGCCTTTGGGAATGTTCCAGACCCAAACCACAGCCTGTGCTATTTACCATCACTCAAAGGTGAGGTTTAGGCACGCACATGACATGTGCTTATAACGTGTACGAAGAGAGCTAAAAAATGCTAATGAGAGAAGTCAGATGAGCTGTGAAAAATGGAGATGCCATCAACCTGCCTTGAACTCTCACCACGTCCCTGACTGTGAGACCCAGCACACGGGACAAGATGGCTCCTGAGTCGGTCTGCAGGTCCCACGCGATTTCTACCAAGATCCAAGCAAGACAGCTGGGAACACAGACAAGGCTACTCTAAAATGTGTGTGGAAAGGCAAAGAAGCTCAAATAGCTAGTGCAGTTTTGAAAAGAAGGAAATGGGAGGAACCCCTGTACCCTATTTGAGGCATGCTTTGAACCATGGGAATCGAGGTCGTGTGATATTGACGGAGAGAGAGGAAAATGGATCAATAACATGGAAGGCGGAACTGGAAAGAGAGCCACACAAGTACAGTCAGCTGATTTTGGCAAAGTCCCAAGGGCAATTCAGCGGACAGAAGATGGTCAAGGTCAAAAAATGGTGGAGATCCAAGATGGCAGACTAGAGGAGGCTGCGTTTCTTGTCACTCCGTAACTCCGGTTTCAAGCAGAGGATATCTGTTTCTTGGTGAGGCAGCTTTTGCTGCTTATTGATCCCCTGCTGTTTACCCCATTTGTCTGCTATGATACCTGCAGTCTGCCAGCATATCGACGCCTTTATTGAGTGCAGATTGATCACTGTCAGGCACCTGTCATCCACCATTTGCCTGCCTCTCACCTGTCCATTGCCTGCCTTTCACCTATCTATCACCCAAAGCACGAGGTTCACCTCCCGATCGTCCAACAACAGTCAGCAAACTGATCGCAGACTGCCAGTGGAGCACCAGCTGCCTGCTGTTGCCTGGAAGTTCACTGTTACAGTACCTGCAGGTTTGGTTACACGTGGCTGCCGCCATTGTGAGACAACAGCCAGGCCCCGTAGGACCCCTGGCCAGACTGACTGAGCCCCGTCTCCAGGATCCCTCAGCCTGACCGATCACTCCCTGCCTCTGGGGCCCTCACATCAACTGACTGCTCCCTGCTGCCAGGACCCCCAGACCAACTGACTGCACCCGGCCTCCAGGATCCCAAAATCACACCAAACACACCCGACCTCCAGGACCCCTGCCAGACCAACTGCACCCCGCCTCCAGGACCTCCAGCTGACCACGTCCACCCCAAGCTGCAGCTCCCCATTTGCCAACACGTTTGGAAGCCAGAGGAGCCATCTTGGATAATCCTGGAAGTCATAGCTCCCATCTTTAGGTGGGGCAAATCCCATCCTGAGACGCCTACTGGAGGCTTGAAGCTCATTGTCAGGTACCTCTCATGCATCAGGCTACTGAAGACTGGGAGGTTTCATTAGTATATGACTGTTTTACTGTAGATTTTCTTTTTCTCCTTATTGAACAATTTTAAGTTTTTCTTTCTTTCTTTCTTTCTTTTTTTTTTTTTTTTTTTTTTTTAGTGCTGGGGATTGAACCCAGGGCCTTATACTTGCAAGGCAGGCACTCTACCAACTGAGCTATATCCCCAGCCCAAGTTTTTATTTCTTTACTTTTCTTGCTCTCTTTTCCTTTTGTTTACCTGTTCCCTCAGAGTCTCTTTCTCCCTTTTTTCATGCTAATATTCAATTTCTTTTGATTACACTCTCGCCCTTTCTATTTCTAGAACTTCTGTATATTCTTTTCTTATCCCATTAACAGCCACCACATTCTACATTCCTCTGCATCCTCTTTGTCCTCCATTTGAAACTGCAGACCTTATTGCAAATCTGTTTGTTTTACTGAAGATAATACTTGAACTCATTCTGTTTATTATGACAATATTGTTAATGTCCTCATAGGGGCTATTTAGTCTAAGATTGAATAGTGTCTGAATTGGGCACTGCTAATATTGATCTCCCCTTAAAGAAAGGGTTTTGGAAACCTACAGGGCCACTATAAGCCTATAGGGGGAAATCTGCAATACCCCAGATCTGCACTGCTAGAGGGGAAGATACATGAACAACATGAAGAAACGAGGGAAGAAAATGATCCATACAAACCTAGATTCTATATTAATAGAATCCAAAGACAGTATGGTAGAAGAAATGCCAGAAAAGGACTTCAGATTATACATGATTAAGATGATTCACAAAGCAAAGGATGAGATAAGAGAGCAAATGCAGGCAATGAATGATAATACCAATAAGCTAAAAGAGCACCTGCAGGAAGCAAAAGATCATTTCAACAAAGAGATAGAGATTCTCAAAACAAAAACAAAAAAAAAAAAACAAACAGAAATCCTTAAAATGAAGGAAATAATAAACCAAATAAAAAACGCAATGGAAAGCATCACCAAAAGACTAGACCACTTGGAAGACAGAACCTCAGACAATGAAGACAAAATATTTAATCTTAAAAATAAAGTTGCTCAAACAGAGAAGATGGTAAGAAATCATGAACAGAATCTCCAAGAACTATGGGACATCATGAAAAGACCAAATTTAAGAATTATTGGGATTGAGGAAGGCACAGAGATACAAACCAAAGGAATGAACAACCTATTCAATGACATACTATCAGAAAATTTCCCAAACCTGAAGAATGAAATGGAAAATCAAATACAAGAGGCTTACAGAACACCAAATGCACAGAATCACAACAGATCCACACCAAGGCACATTATAATGAAAATGCCTAACATTCAAAATAAAGATAGAATTTTGAAGGCCGCAAGAGAAAAGCATCAGATTACATATAGGGGGAGACCAATACGGATAGCAGCTGACTTCTGAACCTAGACTCTAAAAGCTAGAAAGAACATGGTTGCCAACCAAGAATCCTATACCCAGCAAAAATAACCTTCAGATTTGAAGATGAAATAAAATCCTTCCATGATAAACAAAAGTTAAAATAATATACAAACAGAAAGCCTGCACTATAGAATGTTCTCAACAAAATATTCCATGAGGAGGAAATGAAAAACAACAATGTAGGTCAGCAAAGGGAGGAACTACCTTAGAGAAAAACCACTCAAAGGAGAAACCAAGCCAACTTAAAAACCAAAAATAAGCCAAATGACTGGGAATACAAAGCATATCTAACTAATAACCCTGAACATTAATGGCCTAAACTCATCAATCAAAAGACATAGACTGGCAGAATGGATTAAAAAGAAAGACCCAACAATATGCTGCCTGCAAGAGACTCATCTCATAGAAAAAGACATCCACAGACTAAAGGTGAAAGGATGGGTAAAAACCTACCATGCACATGGACTCAGTGAAAAAGCAGGGGTTTCTAAGATTCCATCTCACCCCAATTAGAATGGCGATTATCACGAACACAAGCAACAAATAGGTGTTGGCAAGGATGTGGGGAAAAAGGTACACTCATACATTGCTGGTGGGACTGCAAATTAGTGCAGACACTCTGGAAAGCAGTGTGGAGATTCCTCAGAAAGCTTGGAATGGAACCACCATTTGACCAAGCTATCCCACTCCTCGGCCTATACCCAAAGGACTTAAAATCAGCATACTACAGAGATACAGCCACATCAATGTTCATAGCTGCTCAATTCACAATAGCCAGACTGTGGAACCAGCCTAGATGTCCTTCAATTGATGAATGGATAAAGAAACTGTGGTATATATACATAATGGAATATTACTCAGCCATAAAGAATGATAAAATCATGGCATTTGCAGGCAAATGGATGAAATTGGAGAATATGATGCTAAGTGAGATAAGCCAATCTCAAAAAAACAAAAGACGAATGATCTCACTGATAAGCAGATGATGATACATAATGGGGGGTGGGAGGGGGGCAAGAATGGAGGAAGGAGGGACTGTATAGAGGGAAAAGAGGGGTGTGAGGGGTGGGGGTGAAGGGAAAAAATAACAAAATGAATCAAACAACATTACCCTATGTAAATTTATGATTACACAAATGGTATGCCTTTACTCCATGTACAAACGAGAAACAACATGTATCCCATTTGTTTACAATAAAAAAAAAGCGCGTGTTTCCATCCTTATATCAGATAAAGTGAACTTCAAGCCAGTTAGTCAGAAGGGATAAAGAAGTACATTTCATACTGCTTAAGGGAACCATAAATCAAGAAGACATAACAGTAGTAAAGATTTATGCCCCAAACAACAGTGCATCCCTATACATCAAACAAATCCTTCTCAACTTCAGGAATCAAAGAGACCAAAACACAATAATTCTGGGTGACTTTAACACACCGCTGTCACCACTAGATAGATCTTCCAAACAAAAATCAAACAAAGAAACCATAGAACTCAATAACACAATCAATAACCTAGACTTAATAGACATATATAGAATATTCCATCCATCAACGAGTAGATTCACTTTCTTCTCAGCAGCACATGGAACCTTCTCAAAAATAGACCATATGTTATGCCACAAAGCAGCCCTTAGGAAATCCAAAAATATAGAGATACTGCCTTGTGTTCTATCAGATCATAATGGACTGAGAGTAGAAATCAATGACAAAATAAAAAAAGGAAATTACTCCAACACCTGGAGACTAAATAATATGATATTAAATGAAACATGGATAACAGAAAACATCAGGGAGGAGATAAAAAAATTCTTAGAGGTCAATGAGAATGACGATACAACATATCAAAATCTCTGGGACACTATGAAAGCAGTACTAAGAGGAAAATTCATTGCATGGAGTGCATTCCAGAAAAGAATGAAAAGTCAACAACTAAATGACCTAACATTAAGCTCAAAGCCCTAGAAAAAGAAGAACAGAATAACAGCAAAAGTAGTAGAAGACAGGAAATAATTAAAATCAGAGCTGAAATCAATGAAATTGAAACAAAAGAAACAATTCAAAAAATTGACAAAATAAAAGTTGGTTCTTTGAAAAAGAAAACAAAATAGACAAACCCTTAGCCACACTAACAAAGAGAAGGAGAGAGAAAACTCAAATGACTAAAATTCGTGATAAAAAAGGAAATATCATGACAGACACCACTGAGATACAGAACATAATGCGAAGCTACTTTCAAAATCTGTATTCCAACAAAATAGAAACTACCGAAGCCATTGACAAATTTCTAGAGACATATGCTCCTCCCAAGCTGAAAGAGGAGGACATACACAATTTAAACAGATCAATATCAAGCAATGAAATAGAAGAAGCCATCAAAAGCCTACTATTCAAGAAAAGCCGAGGACTAGACGGATTCTCAGCCAAGTTGTACAAGACCTTCAAATAAGAACTCATTCCAATACTTCTCAAAGTATTCCAGGAAATAGAAAAGGAGGGTACCCTACCGAACTCATTCTATGAAGCTAATATCACCCTCATACCCAAACCAGGAAAAGACACATCAAGGGAAGAAAATTTTAGGCCAATATCCTTGATAAATATAGATGCAAAGATCCTTAACAAAATATTGGCAAACCGTATCCAAAAACATATTAAGAAAATTGTGCACCACGATCAAGTGGGGTTCATCCCTGGAATGCAAGGATGGTTTAACATCTGTAAATCAATAAACGTAATCCATCATGTCAATAGACTTAAGGATAAGAATCATATGGTTATTTCCATTGACGCAGAAAAAGCGTTCGACAAAATACAACACCCCTTCATGCTCAAAACAATAGAAAAAATAGGGATAGTAGGAACATACCTGAACATTGTAAAGGCTATTTATGCTAAGACCATGGCCAACATCATTCTTAATGGAGAAAAACTGAAACCATTCCCTTTAAAAATGGGAACAAGACAGGGATGTCCTCTTTCACCACTTCTATTCAACACTGTCCTCGAAACTCTAGCCAGAGCAATTAGACAGACTAAAGAAATTAAATGGATACGAATAGGAAAAGAGGAACTTAAGCTGTCACTATTTGCTGATGACATGATTCTATATTTAGAGGATCCAAAAAACTCCTCCAGGAAACTTCTAGACCTCATCAATGAATTCAGCAAAATAGCAGGCTATAAAATCAACACACATAAATCTAAAGCATTTTTATATGCAAGTGACGAAACAGCTGAAAGGGAAATGAGGAAAACAGCTCCATTTGCAATAGCTTCAAAAAAAAAAAAAAAAAACAAAAACAACAACAACAACAACAACAAAAAAAAAACAAAAAAACTTGGGAATCAATCTAACCAAAGAGGTAAAAGATCTCTACAATGAAAACTACAAAACATTGAAGAAAGAAATTGAGGAAGACCTTAGAAGATGGAAAGATCTCCCATGTTCTTGGATAGGAAGAATTAATATTGTCAAAATGGCCATACTACCTTAAGTGGTATACAGATTCAATGCAATTCCAATTAAAATCCCAATGATGTACCTCACAGAAATAGAGCAAGCAATCATGAAATTCATCTGGAAGAATAAGAAACCCAGAATAGCTAAAGCAATCCTTAGCAGGAAGAATGAAGCAGGGGGTATCGCAATACCAGAACTTCAACTCTACTACAAAGCAATAGTAACAAAAACAGCATGGTATTGGCACCAAAATAGACAGGTAGATCAATGGTACAGAATAGAGTGTCTCGTCCAGCGAGTACGATGAAGACTCGGCTCTCAAATGAAGTTTTAAGGTCTTTATTTTTATGGGAGAGCTTCTGAGCCGAGTGCCTGGTTCTTCCTCCTCCTCCACCGCCGCCATCTTCTTTTTCTTCTCTTGTCACGCAGCTCTCTCTCTCCTTCTTCTCTTGTCGTGCAGCTGTCACTTCTCTCTTCTTCCTCTCTCGTCGCGCCGCGGCCGCCTCTCCTCTTTTCTTGTCCCGCAGCTGCTGCCTGCCCTCCTTGCCTTGCTTGCTCTGCCTTGCTTGCTCTCCCTGCCGCGCAAAATATGCAGCTTTATGGGATATAACAGCCAATCACCTTAATGGGTCAGGCGTTTGGCTCGTGGAGACTCAATGGTGGGTAATGAGGACATGCACTGATCACGAGCTAAGCACAGACGTGGAGGAGATCAGTCAGCCAATAGAAAGCACTTGCAGCTGGGCTTCTCGGCACCATAGGGCAAGGCCAGCCACCACTGCAGGCCCTACAGGGCAGCGGCCCCCAACAATAGAGGACACGGACACAAACCCAAATAAATATAATGTGCTCATACTAGACAAAGGTGCCAAAAATATGCAATGGAGAAATGATAGCCTCTTCAACAAATGGTGCTGAGAAACCTGGAAATCCATATGCAACAGAATGAAACTAAACCCCTATCTCTCACCCTGCACGAAACTCAACTCAAAATGGATCAAGGACCTCAGAATCAGACCAGAGACCCTTCATCTTATAGAAGAAAAAGTAGGTCCAAATCTTCACCTTGTTGGCTTAGGATCAGACTTCCTTAACAGGACTCCCATAGCCCAAGAAATAAAAGCAAGGATCAATAACTGGGATAGATTCAAACTAAATAACTTTCTCTCAGCAAAGGAAACTATCAGCAATGCGAAGAAAGAGCCTACAAAGTGGGAGAATATCTTTGTGAATCATATTTCAGATAGAGCACTAATTTCCAGGATGTACAAAGAACTCAAAAAACTCTACACCAAGGATACAAATAATCCAATCAACAAATGGGCTAATGAAATGAAGACACTTCACAGAAGAAGATCTACAAGCAATCAACAGACATATGAAAAAATGTTCACCATCTTTAGTAATAAGAGAAATGCAAATCAAAACTACCCTAAGGTTCCATCTCACCCCAATTAGAATGGCGATTATCAAGAATACGAGCAACGATAGGTGTTGGAGAGGATGTGGGGAAAAAGGTACACTCATACATTGCTTGTGGGGTTGCAACTTAGTGCAGCCACTCTGGAAAGCAGTGTGGAGATTCCTCAGAAAGCTTGGAATGGAACCACCATTTGACCCAGCTATCCCACTCCTCAGCCTATACCCAAAGGACTTAAAATCAGCACACTACAGAGATGCAGCCACATCAATGTTCATAACTGCTCAATTCACAATAGCCAGACTGTGGAACCAACCTAGATGCCCTTCAATTGATGAATGGATAAAGAAACTGTGGTATATATATATATATAATGGGATATTACTCAGCCATAAAGAATGATAAAATCATGGCATTTGCAGGCAAATGGATGAAATTGGAGAATATGATGCTAAGTGAGATAAGCCAATCTCAAAAAACCAAAGGACGAATGATCTCACTGATAAGCGGATGATGACACATAATGGGGGGTGGGAGGGGGGCAAGAATGGAGGAAGGAGGGACTGTATAGAGGGAAAAGAGAGGTGGGAGGGGTGGGGGGAAGGAAAAAATAACAGAATGCATCAAACACCCTTTCCCTATGTAGATGTATAATTATGCAAATGGTATGCTGTTACTCCATGTACAAACAAGAAACAACATGTATCCCATTTGTTTACAATAAAAATAAATTAAAAAAAAAAGAAATGGTGCTGGAGTAACCAGGCATCCATAGACAAAAGAAAGAAAGAAAGAAAGAAAGAAAGAAAGAAAGAAAGAAAGAAAGAAAGAAAGAAAGACCCTTTATAGATTATGCAAAAATTAACCAACTCATTGATAAATATGGATCTTAAACAGGAGGAGAAAACGTCAGGACGGAGTACTAGGTAAGAGCTCCTGCATACAACTCCAGCAGCGTGATCCCCAAGGAAGACTCTGAGAAACTGGACTTTATCCAATTTAAAAATTTTTACCAGGTTAGGAGGATTGAGACAGAAGATACGTATGGGGAGAGTATTTGCAGATTGCATGTCTGACAAAGCGCTCTTGTCTAGAATATAGAAAGCATTCTCAGGAACTCAACATTTAAAAATACAAATTAGAAGACATAACAAAAGATACAGATATTTTCCCGAAGTGGAGAAACACCTGTTAGAACAACTTTAACAAATGGCGATGACGTCAATTCTGGAAAGCATGTGCAGAAACTGGGTCTCTTCTCCCACACTGCTGGTGGAAAGGTAGGACATACAGACACTCTGGAAAATACTGGGGGCTGAAGACTTCTTTGAAAACTCGACATGCACTTCCCATACAACCCAAGCATTTCGTTCCCGGCCATTTAGTCCCAAAAAATAAACGCTGGTGTCCGCCTGAATGCATCTGTGCGTGTGTGCAACACTTCTTTTTGTAATCACCGAAACCCGGCGACAGTCCAAGGGCCAAAGGTGCTTCCACAGGTGGGTGGTTAAACCATGGAGTCCTAGTCAGCAGGAGAGGGAGTAAGTGATGGAAACGTGAGCAACCAGATGGGAAGAGCCACGCTAAGTGGAAAAAGTTGAACTTGGAAGATTGTAGACTAGGATTCCATTTATGTGACATTCTCGAACCATCAAACCAGGAAGCATGGCTCCTGCTAGCCCAAACCTGGGAGGGGCCAGGGGAGTGGAGAGGTCTCCGTGGTGGTGGAGAGGTCTTGATCATCCTGGTGTACACAAATGTACACATGGGATACAACGACCCCAAACCGCACACCACACACACACAAACGGTGCGATCTAGATCAGGCCTGGGGGTTGTAACAACGTGACTTTCCTGGTTGTGATGTTTTACTACGCCTATAAGACCCTACCTTTGAGGGATAATGCATGAAGGGTATATGAGAACTCCGGGTACTAACTTTGCAACTCCCTGAGAATCTATCTCCATTTAAAAACAAAGGAGGTTCTAGAACTAAAAAGCATGTACACTAAGAGCTTAATATGTATGTTTAACAGCACTTTAACGGCAGAAGATGGGAGATGGGAGAATTTGTGTACTGGGGCATAGAGATAAAAAGGATGTAGAATTCAGAAGAGAATATCACATATAAACAAGATAAGATGAAGATGTCTTACATATGCCAATTTAGTCTCAGAGAGGAGAGAGAGGATGCAGTAGAAGAGATTTTTGAACCTTTCGAAGAGACTGGTTGAGAGTTCTCTAAAACTGACAAAACATACTAAATTAAAATTTCAAGAATTTCTGCAAACACTAAGCAAGATAAATACAACAAATAACATCAACCCAGGTACGACAGGGTCACAGTTTGATGACTATCAAACATCAACCTGGGTACATCAGAGTCACATAACTGACTATCAAAGATAAAAAGGAAAATTTTAAGAGAAGTTGGGAAAAAAGACACATTTCCTTTAAATGATTAGTTAAGAGACTGATATTTAACTTGCTGTTGAAAACCACAAAAGTTAGAAGATAATGGAATAAAAAACTGAGTGATATAAGATTATAACAGCCAATCTAGAATTCTGTGCCCAGGAAAAGAATTCTTTAAAAATCAAATGAATAATATAGCAGAAAAAGTTATATACATCAGTAAAGAAGAATAAATGTTCCTATTTTGCAAATGACATCATATTCTATGTTAAAATTCCCAAGAATAACAAATTACTCCCAGAACTAATAAGTGAGTTTAGTGCCATCCCAGAGTGCATGCAGGTCAATACAAAGAAACATCAGCTGTAGCTTTATATACTAGTAAAGAACAATGAGAAACAAAAATTAAATGCACAAAGTTGGAGGACTCACACTATCTAATTTTAAGAGTTATCAAAAAGCTACAAAAATCTGGATAATCCGATATTTGCAAAAAGACAGGTATGTAAATAACTAGAATGGAAGAAAGAGTTTAGAAATAAATCCTTACAAATATAGTTGATTGATTTTTTTTTACAAAGATGCAAAATAAATTCAATGGAATAGGAATTTTTTCCATTAAATGGTGTGGGGACAGTGTTATGTTTAACTATATGTCGACTTGACTGGGCTAGGGGGTGCCCAGACAGCTGACACCAAATGCATTATTTCTGGGCCTGCATATGAGTGTGTTCTGAAATAGATGAATGCTCAAATCAGTTGATTGAGATAAGACTCCCCACCCACGTGGGCACCCAATCTGCCAAAATAAAACAAAAAGGTGGAGAAAGGGAGAATCCACTCTCATTTTGAGAGGGGACACCCATCTTCTCCTGCCTGCAGGCATCGGTGCTCCTGGTTCCCAGGCCATGGGCCTGCACTGGGACTAAGACAACTGGTTTATATCACTATCATGAGAAAACAGAGGAGAGAACCTCATGACCTAAGGTTGCATGAGCAATTCTTAGACATAACACCAAAATCTTAAGTATTTATTCTGAGAAAGATCATGCTAAAATGATGAAAGAATAAGACAGACTGAGAAAAAATGTCAAATTACATACCCAACAAGAGACTTTTTATCCAATTGACGTACAAAGACCACTACACTCAACTGCAAGAAAAGCAACAGTTCCACTGGGAACGGGAAAGATCCCTGACCAGACACGTCACTGAAGAGGAGGTACGTGCTAATGCATGCTGTCACGAGCAAGCCGTGTTATTAACATAGGCCAAACACGTTTGTGTCTTCCCACAAAGTCAGAATTTATTAATAGCATAAATTCACAGGCTACACCACTAACAGGCTACACCACTATCTGCAGTTCTCTCTATACTTGTGGGTCAACTGACAGTCCTAAGGCGGGCAATCACAGAGGGCTAAGAGAGGGTTAAGGCAGTGCAGGGTTCAGGCCCCTAACAGAGAACAAAGGCAGAGAGCAGATACCCAAAGAGTCACTGTAGGTGGTCAGATAGGTTTAGGAACTAACCCTAACCAGCTAAAGAACTTGCTCAGGGCCCAAAGTGTCAAACCACAGGAACTTATTCTAGACCAGGGTCCAGATGACAGCAGGTTCAGAGTGGCCGCTTGGCCACTCTTGGCCAGCCAAGAGCAGGACATGTGTGGCGGTCACGGGCAACAGGAATCAAACTCTGCTGAGGCCTGAGGACAGAGATTCGAAGGTTCACTACTGCAGTGAATTCCCTGGCAGGGCTTGTGATGAGTGACCGGTGTGGTCAGGGATCCACCATGTCCAGGCTCAGAGTACTGCTCCTTTCATGGGCCTCAAGTGAGGGATTGCTTATTCAGTGCTCTGGGGTGTTCAATAAGCTCGTGGGCCTGGTTTTTCTGACTTGAGTTTGATGAGCCCATCCATTCACCACCTGCTTCTGATGAAATTGATAAGGCCTCAGGTGGTCATTTCTATTAGAACAGTTAATTTATTTATCAATTGTGCCTTATGGTTGTGGAAGGCAGATGGTGGTTATTTAGCTGTACAAACAAGGAGCAGAGTCATTGCACCTCAGCGTTAAAACTCGAACTGGAGAACCTCATAAGTTGGAGGAAGTCAGGTCAGGCAACCTGAGAACTGTT
The DNA here is from genome assembly GCF_902686455.1 of Sciurus vulgaris. Taxonomy (NCBI): domain Eukaryota; kingdom Metazoa; phylum Chordata; class Mammalia; order Rodentia; family Sciuridae; genus Sciurus; species Sciurus vulgaris. The sequence goes on along the minus strand of NC_136472.1, from coordinate 4,132,329 downwards.
CAGCACACCATGGAGTCACACAGGGCAGACACAGCCTGAGAGCTGCTGTTCTACACCATGGAGTCACTCGGGGCAGGCACAGCCTGAGAGCTGCTGCTCTGCACACCATGGAGTCACTAGGACAGGCACAGCCTGAGAGCTGCTGTTCTGCACACCATAGACTCAGAAGGGCAGGCTCAGCCTGAGAGCTACTATTCTGCACAACATAGACTCACTAGGGCAGGCACAGCCTGAGAGCTGCTGTTCTGCACACCACATAGTCACTCAGGGCAGGCACAGCCTGAGAGCTGCTGTTCTACACCATGGAGTCACTCAGGCCAGGCAAAGCCTGAGAGCTGCTGTTCTACACCATGGAGTGACTAGGGCAGGCACAGCCTGAGAGCTGCAGTTTTACACACCATAGAGTCACTCAGGGCAGGCAGAGCCTGAGAGCTGCTGTTCTACACCATGGAGTCACTAGGGCAGGCACAGCCTGAGAGCTGCTGTTCTATACCATGGAGTCACTCATGGCAGGCACAGCCTGAGAGCTGCTCTTCTACACCATGGAGTCACTAGGGCAGGCACAGCCTGAGAGCTGCTGTTCTGCACACCATGGAGTCACTAGGGAAGGCTCAGCCTGAGAGCTGCTGTTCTATACCCCATGGAGTCACTCAGGCCAGGCACAGCCTGAGAGCTACTGTTCTACACACCACAGAGTCACTAGGGCAGGCACAGCGTGAGAGCTGCTGTTCTGCACACCATAGAGTCACTCAGGGAAGGCACAGCCTGAGAGCTGCTGTTCTACACCATGGAGTCACTAGGGAAGGCTCAGCCTGAGAGCTGCTGTTCTATACCATGGAGTCACTCAGGCCAGGCACAGCCTGAGAGCTACTGTTCTACACACCACAGAGTCACTAGGGCAGGCACAGCGTGAGAGCTGCTGTTCTGCACACCATAGAGTCACTCAGGGAAGGCACAGCCTGAGAGCTGCTGTTCTACACCATGGAGTCACTAGGGCACGCACAGCCTGAGAGCTGCTGTTCTACACCATGGAGTCACTAGGGCAGGCTCAGCCTGAGAGCTGCTGTTCTGCACACCATGGACTCACTAGGGCAGGCACAGCATGAGAGCTGCTGTTCTACATCATGGAGTCACTCAGGCCAGGCACAGCCTGAGAGCTACTGTTCTACACCATGGAGTCACTAGGGCAGGTTCAGCCTGAGAGCTGCCATTCTAAACACACCCGAGAGTCACTAGGGCAGGTTCAGCCTGAGAGATGCTGTTCTGCACACCATGGAGTCACTAGGGCAGGCACAGCCTGAGAGCTGCTGTTCTGCACACCATGGACTCACTAGGGCAGGCACAGCCTGAGAGCTACTGTTCTACACCCCATGGAGTCACTAGGGCAGGCACAGCCTGAGAGCTACTGTTCTATACCATGGAGTCACTAGGACAGACACAGCCTGAGAGCTGCTGTTCTACACCCCATGGAGTCACTAGGGCAGGCACAGCCTGAGAGATGCTTCTCTACCCACCATGGAGTCACAAGGACAGGCACAGCCTGAGAGCTACTGTTCTACACCATGGAGTCCCTCAGGCCAGGCATAGCCTGAGAGCTGCTGTTCTGCACACCATGGACTCACCAGGGTAGTCTCAGCCTGAGAGCTGCTGTTCTGCACACCATGTACTCACTAGGGCAGGCTTAGCCTGAGAGCTGCTGTTCTGAACACCATGGAGTCACCAGGGCAGGCTCAGCCTGAGAGCTGCTGTTCTGCACACCATAGAGTCGCTCAGGGCAGGCAGAGCCTGAGAGCTGCTGTTCTACACCATGGAGTCACTAGGGCAGGCACAGCTTGAGAGCTGCTGTTCTGCACACCATGGAGTCACTAGGACAGGCACAGCGTGAGAGCTGCTGTTCTACACCATGGAAACACTCAGGGCAGGCACAGCCTGAGAGCTGCTGTTCTGCCCACCATAGAGTCACTCAGGGCAGCACAGGCTAAGAGCTGCTGTTCTGCCCACCATAGAGTCACTCAGGGCAGCACAGACTGAGAGCTGCTGTTCTACACCATGGAGTCACTAGGGCAGGCTCAGCCTGAGAGCTGCTGTTCTACACCATGGAGTCACTCAGGGCAGGCACAGCCTGAGAGCTGCTGTTCTGCACACCATGTACTCACTAGGGCAGGCTTAGCCTGAGAGCTGCTGTTCTGCACACCATAGAGTCGCTCAGGGCAGGCAGAGCCTGAGAGCTGCTCTTCTACACCATGGAGTCACTAGGGCAGGCACAGCCTGAGAGCTGCTGTTCTGTACCATGGAGTCACTCAGGGCAGGCACAGCCTGAGAGCTGCTATTCTACACACCATGGAGTCACTAGGACAGACACAGCCTGAGAGCTGCTGTTCTGCATCATGGAGTCACTCAGGGCAGGCACAGCCTGATAGCTGCTATTCTGCACACCATGCAGTCACTCAGGGCAGGCACAGACTGAGAGCTGCTGTTCTACACACCATGGAGTCACTAGGGCAGGCATAGCCTGAGAGCTGCTGTTCTACATCATGGAGTCACTCGGGGCAGGCACAGCATGAGAGCTGCTCTTCTACACCATGGAGTTACTAGGGCAGGCAAAGCCTGAGAGCTGCTATTCTACACCATGGAGTCACTCAGGGCAGGCACAGCCTGAGAGCTACTGTTCTACACCATGGAAACACTCAGGGCAGGCACAGCCTGAGAGCTGCTGTTCTGCCCACCATAGAGTCACTCAGGGCAGGCACAGGCTGAGAGCTGCTGTTCTATACCATGGAGTCACTAGGGCAGGCTCAGCCTGAGAGCTGCTGTTCTACACCATGGAGTCACTAGGGCAGGCTCAGCCTGAGAGCTGCTGTTCTGCACACCTTGGAGTCACTAGGGCAGGCACAGCCTGAGAGCTGCTGTTCTACACCTTGGAGTCACTAGGACAGGCACAGCCTGAGAGCTGCTGTTCTGCACACTATGGAGTCACTAGGGCAGGCACAGCCTGAGAGCTGCTGTTCTATACCATGGAGTCACTCAGGGCAGGCACAGCCTGAGAGCTGCTGTTCTACACCATGGAGTCACTAGGGCAGGCACAGCCTGAGAGCTGCTGTTCTACACCTTGGAGTCACTAGGACAGGCACAGCCTGAGAGCTGCTGTTCTACACACCATGGAGTCACTAGGGCAGGCACAGCGTGAGAGCTGCTGTTCTACACCATGGAGTCACTCAGGCCAGGCATAGCCTGAGAGCTGCTGTTCTGCACACCATGGACTCACCAGGGTAGTCTCAGCCTAAGAGCTGCTGTTCTGCACACCATGGAGTCACTTTGGCAGGCACAGCCTGAGAGCTGCTGTTCTGCACACCTTGGAGTCACTAGGGCAGGCACAGCCTGAGAGCTGCTGTTCTATACCATGGAGTCACTCAGGGCAGGCACAGCCTGAGAGCTACTGTTCTATACCATGGAGTCACTCAGGGCAGGCTCAGCCTAAGAGCTGCTGTTCTGCACACCATAGAGTCGCTCAGGGCAGGCAGAGCCTGAGAGCTGCTGTTCTACACCATGGAGTCACTAGGGCAGGCACAGCCTGAGAGCTTCTCTTCTACACCATAGAGTCACTCAGGGCAGGCACAGCCTGAGAGCTGCTGTTCTACACCATGGAGTCACTAGGGCAGGCACAGCTTGAGAGCTGCTGTTCTATACCATGGAGTCACTCAGGGCAGGCACAGCCTGAGAGCTACTGTTCTATACCATGGAGTCACTCAGGGCAGGCTCAGCCTAAGAGCTGCTGTTCTGCACACCATGGAGTCACTAGGGCAGGCACAGCCTGAGAGCTGCTGTTCTACACACCTTGGAGTCACTAGGGCAGGCACAGCCTGAGAGCTGCTGTTCTATACCATGGAGTCACTCAGGGCAGGCACAGCCTGAGAGCTACTGTTCTACACCATGGAGTCACTAGGGCAGGCACAGCCTGAGAGCTGCTGTTCTGCACACTGTGGAGTATTTCAAGCAGAACTCAACCTCTCCACAGATGTTGAAAACCAAATAGGATCAGATGTTTGAAGGCACCTATGACATGAGAAATTATTGAATTCAAGGAACTAAAATAATGTGAGTTGGCGCATAGTAGCTGGTGGACAGTGGGCAAGGGTGCTTCCCTGTGACTGAAGGACACATCAGTAGTGCAGGACCCACAGACCACCCTGGGGAGTGATAGCTGTTTGAGTGAGAGGACAGATGGGCGTGGCAATCAGGAACCAGTAGTCCGGAACACTGAGTGAATGATGTGTGTGGGTGCTGGGGTCTCCCGAGATGCTCAGGAGCAAGAGCAGGTGCAGAGGCGGCAAATGAGGGTTGGCAGGGTTCGGCCACCAGGTGCATTCAGGAGCTTGTGCACCTCAGGAGCTGCGGGTCTGGGTCGGGACGGGGGAAACGGTGTATCGTGGAGCTGAGAAGTGGCGGGACTCTTGTTCCTTCCCACCTCCCAGCTCAGGAGCTACCAGTTCCCACAGTCTGCCAGAAGCCATTGCCCAGGGAAGCTGGTTTCCCTGGAGTTTCGGGGTGGAGAGACCACCCGGAAAGCAAGTGCGCATTAGGGAAATGGGGTGAGAACCACAGGTTCAGGGCAGTGTCTGAAGGTCTGGGAGGCGGACCCGGGCCAGGTCAGGTGAAGCTCGGAGCCATGGTAGGATAAACCTGGTCATAGCTGGGCGGTGCCTGAGGATGTCAGGACTGAGACGAGTGGGACCCCCAGAGCGTGAAGGTCGTTTGAGCTGTCTCCCCTCGGGAAGGGGGGGCCTGGCCTCCACGCACCCAGGCCGCTGCACGTTCCACTCACTACAAGGGCAAATTCAGAAGGTGGGAACTAGAGGGAACCTCGGGGACCTCCCAGTGCTGATCCCATTGGCCAGGGCGTCTTCCCATGGAAGGGATGGAGCCGGGACGGCCAGCACCGCGGAGTGTCAGGATCGCCCTCACGTCTAGTCGTGGCACTGTCCTGGGACTGGAGAGAAGAAAACCCAAACCTCATCCACGTGACCCTGGCCTGTGTTGTGGGAGCTCGGGCCTGGCCTCCTGCCCGGGGCTTCAGGCCCATGCCCTGTCCCATCTCTGTCTCTGGTAGACAGGATCCTCCGGGGCAGCTCTTCGGGGCCAGCAGTGTCCCTGCCTTGTGCTGCGGTTTCCGTTGGTGGTCCTCACCTCGTGCTCGAATCCAAGGCCCTGAGTCCCGGGACCAGCGCAGCACTCAGGCAGGCGCCTGTGGCTCGCTTCCTTCCTCTTAGTCCCCTGGAATTTCCCCAGCCTCACAGGAAACACCGTCACGCCTTCAAAAATATGTTTGTTCTTTTTTTCTTTACCAAGAATTTCCAGTGATATTATAGCCAGAAGCCTCCTCGACAAATCTGCTCCACTGTTTTTCAGAAGTGAGAGTCCGCCCCGGGGAGCTGGGGAGGCTTCGGAGAACTCCAGCCCCAACACCTCGCCTCCGCGGACTCCGGGGGTCCTCGTGGGCACTGCAGGTTTCCCCGCCGTAGGGCTGAGTGAACCGGGACACGGCCTGGAAGCACACGCTGCCCGAGCCTGGGATGCCTTCCCTCGGGCCATGTCCACGAGCTGCCCCTTGTTGTTTCTGGGATGCTGGAAGGTGCCAGGCGTGAGGAGGGCGGGCGGGCCTCCCCACAGCCGGCCTTCTCCAAATTCCACAGAGCTCAGTCCACGGGAAGGCAGATGAGCAAGGCCAGGAAACACGGCTGAACGGCCAGCAGCGTTCTCAGGAGAAACCCAGCCCAGAAATCGCCTGAGTGAAAGGTGTCTTGACCCGGGAGCCTCTTGCAAGCTAGCCCTGGAAGGAGGACTTAGGTGGGAATGATTTATTTAGGAGACGATCCCAGGATGCACAGATGGGGACCGGGAAGAAAAATAAGGTGGTCCACAAGGAGAGAGTGAGTCCATTGCTGCTGCTGGAAACTGGGTCTGGGTCCAGCCAGGACCCTCTGAGGTGCACACAGGCAGCCCCTCAGAATTGTGCACCAGAGACTCCAGTCACCGGCCCCTCGAGGGCTGCCCGGGAGCATTCCCTAGCACCAGGCTGCCGGGGTGTGCCAGGCTGGCCCCTGCCTTCCTGCCTCTCAGTGTCAGGGAAGCCCCGTGGGCACAGAGTGAGGCACACCTGTTTGTACCTGGCATTAGCGGAGGGGCCGAGGGGAGTGCGGTGGGGCGCAGGTGGCCTCTGACCTCGTCTGCCCCCACACTACTCCAGTCCGCCTGTGCCCAGTTCAAGCCCAAGTCTGGCGGAGGCTTCGGAGCAGTGGGTGGCTGCTGTCTCCTCCCGGTGACCCAGCTCCTCCGGGCCGGGCTCGGGACTCAACCCCACTCCTCCGCCACGTGTCCTGCACGTCCTGGCCGCGTCAGCTCTGCCTCTGCTGCAGGGCACTTGCGGGGTGGGTGACCCGCGCCTGCCTCCTTAAGGGTGCTGAGCACTTTCAGGACCCGTCACTGCCTCTCAGCCTTGCTCAGACCCTGGTGACCAACCACCCCCTTAGGCATTGCCCAGGAGTCCACCAACATCCTGACTCCAGACCTCTGCCTTCTCCGAGGAAGCCGAAGGACCAGAGGTTCACAGCCCTGTCCGTGCTATCGCCCCTCGTCGCTGCCTGGGTTCCCCCGGGCAGGACTGTGGCATGGAGTCCATCTAAGCTTGGAGCCACAGACCACCGATCTGTGACCGAGATCCAGGCTCCCCTCTCCAGAGCTGGGGGGTGGCTCCCTTCAGGCTGTCAAGGGCTAAAGTGCACATGGTGACGTGGTGGTCTGGACCACCTGCTCATGGAGCTTTCTGGACTGCAGGACCTGCTCAGGCCCAGTCTCAAATGTCTACTTCCACTGGCAATAGACAGCTGCTGTGCTGACCGACACCATGCACGGAGGCTGTCACTAGTCGCCCCGGGTGGGCAGCTCTCTTCACATGGTCACTTGACATCCCGTGGACAGACCCAGCTCCCCTAGTGCCCAGGGCACCCAGGAGCTGATCACTGCCCCAGCAAACATCACCTGGCTCCAGAGCCTCAGGCTCACTGTGCCACCCCCTGCCTGGACGCCTCATCCACATGACCGTGGCCAGTGGTCGTGGGAGCCCTGGCCTGGCCTCCTTCCACACCCTGTCCCATCTGCCCCATCAGCTCTTCGCCGCCCAGCTGGTGCTCCTGCCGCTAAGTGACAGCGCTCCTGAAAGCAGCCCAGAGCGCCCGGCCACTCAGCTGCCCACGAACTCTGCCTTCAGAATACGGTGGGTGGTCATCTCTAACGTGGGGTCCTGGGCCTCAGAAGGAAAATCAAAGTGCTCGAACACTGAACCCAACATGCTGTGAGGAGGCCCCAGCTAGAGGCTGGACTCGTCTGGAAACCTTTTCACTCATGTCTGAGGCTGGGAGGGTGGGCATGCCCAAGAGGCCTGCTCAGCCGGGACGGTCTGCACCGTGGGCCGTGGCTGCCCCACAGCAGGGAGGCTTCTGGGACAGGAGGAAGGCCAGGGCCATTTCTGACTTCACCTTGGAAGTCCCACAGCCCCTCCATGGGCCAAAGCCCTCCAGGCGGGGAGTGGGACACGCCCCACCTCTTGGCAGGAGAGGGGTCTAGAGATCCGCAGCACACTTTAAAACCTCCAGGCCCCGCCTGGGGCTTGGTCCTGGCTGGCACTGGACGCTTGGAATGACTGGCAGGAGGAGGCAGAACCTGAAAATCGCCGCAGATGGGGTGGCCAGGAGGATGCCCAGCCCAGCAGACCGGCTCCAAGGAGCTGCTCCCTTCCCCACGACGGGTCAGGAGAGAGCATTGCATGCGGCCGCATCCCCTCACCTTCCAAGAAAATGAAGCAACCGGACAGGACTTTCAGAGAAAACTCTTCCTCTGCTAAATCAAATCTCATCTGGCCAAGAGCCTCCGTCTCGTGACCTCCTGACCACAAGGGGAAGTCCCGTGCAGCCTGTTTCTAGCCATGTGAAGAGACGTCCAGCCACACCGTGAGACCAGGGGAAGGAGCCATGAAGGACCGGGCAGAGGGGACAGCGCCGCCCAGAGGAAGGGTCTCCTGGGTCGCGGCACAGAGAAGGCAGGGTCCGAGCTCTCCCTGGGCAGCAGAGCACCACCCATAAAGCACCCTGTTCCCGGGGCCCCAGGGTGATGTGGCTTGGATGCTAGTGTCCCCCAGTCCCCTGTGTTCAGGCCTGGTCCCCGTGGACGCTGCTGGGAGGAGGCAGAGCTGTTAGGAGGAGGGGCCTCAGAGACCTTGGGCCCGGGAGCGCAGGGGATGAGGGACGTGCCCCTTCCTGTCCTCCTCCTTGCTTCCCCGTGGACCTGCGCAGGTGGCCTGGCTGCGCTGTCTCCCCTCCCCACAGGCCAGCACAACAGGGCCAAGCGACCACACTGACGCCTCCAAGACTGAGCCCACACGGACCTCCCCCCAGGCGGCCACCTGAGCAGCGAGAGCGACTGCCTCGGGGAGGACCATCCTACAGGGCGGGAATGAGGGCTGGGGACTGGACGCAAGGACGAGAAGCCACGGAGGGCCAGCCCCCACGAGACGCTCAAGGGGGGATCCGCAGGGCCAAATGCGCTGGGGAGCGGGGAGGCGGGGAGGCGGGGAGGGCTCACCGCTCGCGGGGTGCGTAAGGGGACTCTGGGCCAGTCCGGTCCACCTCATCACGCACAGCCCTGGGGCGGGACTGTCCGTCACCCCTGGGGAGCAGGGGGCTCCGGCCTGGACGGGGGCTGCAGGAGCAGAGGTCATGCGGGACTCTGCTCCCTAAGTGTGGTCCGTGGGGAGACAGGCGGGAGTGCAGCTGGGGCCGGGAAGAGGGGCCGCCCCGACGGCCCACGCGGCAAGTGGTGGGGGTCTGCGGGCAGCGCCCTCCTGAGACGTCCCTTCCAGCGGCTGAGAACGCTTAGCACTCCCACAGCGAAGCCGTCGGCCTTAGACGGGGTGCAAATGCGTGGTCCCACCTGGGTCATTGCTGCCGAGCGCGACCCGCAAGGCATACACTTAGGAGTTGATTTAAAATAAAATTAAATATGAAATCAAAATAAATAAAATGGAAATGGAAGACTCACGTGGCAGGTTCCCACGAGAGTGGAGAAAAACCGGTTCATAAGCCAATCAAAGAGCGTCCGAGAGAAGCTGGAGGAGGCTGCCCAGGAACCGCCGCAGCGGGCACCTCCGGGGGTCCCAGGAGAGGCCCGCAGCCTGCAGACCCCTGCTCCGGGGCTGGGGAGGAGCACAGAACACAGGAGGACCCCCAGGCTGCCTGCCACGGCACAGAGGACCGAGGCGGCTGTCCCGCCCCCTCGCGTGCCGCAAAGCTAGGTGACACGCCAGCGAGGGAAGCCAGCTCGCCAAGGAGCAGACGCCTCCCCGGTGAGCTCTGTCTCTGCAGCCTGGCAGGGTGACTGTGGTCAGCATGGCTATTAAGGCCACTCCAGAGAGCTGGGGCCTGGGGAGGGCCATCCTGCAAGCTGAAGCCTCAGGCTGAGAGGGCAGCCCTGCTTCCAGGCCCGGCCGGGCAAGGCAGCCTGACTGCCCACCTGCCCGCACCTCTCACCTCACCTGGCTGCACCTCCCCTTCTGCCCCAGAGCCAAGAGGGCCCACCATGGACCCCAGCCACCTCCTCCCCGACCTCACCTGGCATGACCCGAGGCCCACTCCCCAAAGAGGACCCTCCCCAGGACTCAGGCAAAGCCAGATCTGGAGGGGGCCCAGGGTCCTAGGAGGACCTGGCGCGAGGACCAGGCCAGTGCCCACCAGGACCAGCCCCGCAGGACCCAGGCCACACTGGGCCGCTCTGGCAGCACAGACTTCCCGGGAACAGCACGTCACTGTGGGGACAGCCAACATTCCAGGGAGCCCCTGTCACCGCGGCCCCTCCCCAGCCTGCAGGGAGCCCTGCCAGGCCCAGGCCGTCTGCCAGGGACGCGGGGCAGGGCCCAGGAGGACGCCGCTGCCCACCTCCCCCTGCTGGGGCGTGAGGCTGTCCTGGCGCCGGGTCCTGGTGGCTGCAGGGGCCCTGCTCACTCCTCGCTGTCCCCTGTCAGCAGCTGGAGCCACAGGGGCCTGCGGAGCCGGGGGCAGGCGCCTGCGCTGCGCTGCTGGCTGAGTCACCCCTTCGGTCAGCCCCAGTGCCGGGGCTGTGACTCGGGTCCCACCGCCTGCCCGGGAGCTGCCTGCTGCAGAGGCGGCACTTCCGCCAGGACTTTCCACGTCCTGTGCTGCCCCTGCCCCATGCGTGGTCACCGAAGAGCACGGCTGGGCTGTTTTAATCAGCGTGTTTTTAGAGAAAAAAAAATCTGATTTTTCTGGAATTCTTTTTTCTACCAGCTGCTATGAACTCTCGGGGCCGGTCTTTGGATGTAAATTCCATTTCTTTTGGTAAATTCTGAGGGATAGATTCTGGGTTAAATAGAAGGTCGATTTAATTGTATGAGAAACCATCAGGCGGCTCTCCCAGGAGCCTGGGTCGCGTTGGACTCCTGCCCGCTGCGCCCCGCGTGGGGCGTCTTTCAAGCCGCCAGGCGATGGCTGGGCAGCCATGCCTGGGGAGGTTCACCTGCATTTTCATTAAGACCCCCACACACGGTGTCTTTTCATGTGTGCATTTGCAGCTCTTTTCTTTCCTTTTGTGAAGCACAAGCTCAACCTTCTGCACCTTTCTTGCTGCTGAGTTTTCAGAGTTCCTTACGTGGTGCAGATACAAGTCCTTCCCCAGATGTCATGTCATGAACAGCATACCCTAGACTGCAGGTGGCTAGGTCACTCTTTTTTTTTGGGGGGGGGGGCCTGGGGATGGAGCCCAGGGCCTCACACATGGCAGTCCAGTTCCATCCATTTACCAGCAAATGCCATAATTTCATTCTTTTTTATGGCTGAGTAATATTCCATTTTGTATATGTACCACATTTTCTTTATCCATTCATCTGTTGAGGGGTTTCTAGGATGGTTCCACGGTTTGGTTCCACGGTTTAGGTATTGTGAATTGAGCTGCTATAAACACCGACGTGGCCACGTTACTATGGTATAATGATTTTATGTCCTTTGGGTATATGCTGAGGAGTGGGATAGCTGGGTCAAATGGTGGTTCCATTCCAAGTTTTCAGAGGGATCTCCACACTGCTTCCCAGAGTGGATGCACCAATTTGCAGTTCCTCCAGCAATATGAGAGTATCTTTTACCCCACATCTTTGTCAACATTTATTGTTACCTGTATCTTGATAATTGCCATTCTGGCCCTACTGAGATAAAACCTCAGTGTAGTTTTTTTGTGGTAATTTTTTATATTTTAATTTTTTAATTTGTTCTAATTAGTTATACATGACAGTAGAATGCATTTATGTATTTTGATAGATCATACTAAATGGAGTATAATTTCACATTTTTCTGATTGTACACATTGCAGGATCACATGGGTCACGCAGTCATACAAGTACATGAGGGATGTCTGTTTCACTCTACTATCCTTCCTCCCCTATGCCCCTTCCCCTCCCTTCACTCCCTCTACCTAATATAAAGTGACTCTATTCTTCCCTAGTGCCTCCCCCTTATTGTGAAGTAGCATCTGCATATCAGAGAAAACGTTCGGTCTTTAGTTTTGGAGTTTGGTTTTAATTTGCATTTCTCTAATTGCTAGAGATGTTGAACACTTTTTCATACATTTGTTGAATAATAGTATTTCTTCTGTGATGTGCTTGTTCAGTTCCTTTGCCCATTTATTGATGGGGTTATTTGGTTTTTTTGATTTTAAGTTTTTTGAGTTCTTTATATATCCTAGAGATTAATGCTCTATCTGAGGTGCAGGTGGCAAAGATTTTCTGTAGACTCTGTCTTCATGTTCTTGATTGCTTCCTTTACTGAGAAGAAGCTTTTCGGTCTCATACTATCCCATTTTTTGATTCTGGATTTTTCTTCTTGCACTTTAGAAGTCTATATTGAGAAAGTTGGTTTCTAAGCTGACGTGGTAGAGATTTGGGTCTACTTTTTCTTCTAGTAGCCACAGGGTCTCTAATGCCTAGGTCCTTGATCCACTTTGAGTTGAGTTTCGTGCAGGGTGAGAGATAGGGGTCTAATTTCATTTTGCTACATGTGGTTTTCCAGTTTTCTCAGCACCATTTGTTGGAGAGGCTATCTTTTCTCTAACATATGTTTATGGCACCTTTGTCTACTGTGAGATAACTGTACTTGTGTGGGTTTGTCTCTGTGTTTTCTGTTCTGCACCATTGGTCTTCATGTCTGTTTTGGTGCCAATACCATGCCTTTTGTGTTACTGTAGCTCTGTAGTATAATTTAAGGTCTGGTATTGGGATGCCTCCTGCTTCACTTTTCTCACTGAGGGTTGCTTTGGCTATTCTGGGCCTCTTATTTTTCCAAATGAATTTCACAACTGCTTTTTCTATCTCTATGAAGAACATCATTGGAATTTTAATGGGAAATTCATTAAATCTGTACAACACTTTTGGTAGTATGGACTTTTGGCAATATTAATTCTGTTCAGCTCTACTCTTGATTGCTGTTACTTTACAATAAGTTTTGAAGTCGGTCTGTGTAAGCCCTCTGTCTGGATCTATTTGAGATGTTACAACAAAATACCATAGACTCGGTGGCTCAGGGACAGCAGAAACTTCTTTCTCACCTTCCTGGAGACTGGAAGTCCAAAATTAAGCAGTGGCAGATTCAGCGTCTGGGGAGGGCTGCTTGCTGGTTCTCGCACACTTGGTAGCCAGGCCTCGTGTGTGGTGGATGGGGCAAGGATCTCCCTGGTCTCTGCGAAAAGGTGCTGACACCATTCATGGGGCTCCTTCCTCATGGCCCAGTCGCCTCCCAGAGGCCCCATCTCCTAACACCATCACCTTGAGAGTTAGGACGTCAACATACTGAAGCGCAGCTCTTGTTCCGGAGCCGTGGACAGTGGCCCAGGTGGGCTAAAGTGCCACCATGCCAACCTGGGTCTGAGACACCATAAGAGGCGAGCCAGGGCGGTGCAAGCCAAGGCATGCCAATCTGTCGCCCCAGGGCAGCCTGGCTGGGATCCAGCTGGACGCCCCCTGCAGCAGCCCCTCCTACAGCTCTGCAGCTCAGGTCACCTGAGCATCCATGATCCAGTCACTTCGACCTCCCGCTTCCCCACCAGCGTCAGGAAGACAAGTGGCGTGGAGCTGAACGGGACTGCAGGGCTGACCCATCACACTGATACCATCCCGAACCCTGACGAGCACGGATCTGGAGCAACAGCATTGGCCCAAGTGCCATCGAACCCCCAGACCAGCACACTCCAGAGGCCGTCCCTCTTGGGTCCCCTCTCACCCTGCGGAAGTTCCATTTCTAGTCACACTAAATAAATCATGCCTTCATGCTCACTCACCCTCTTCTGTGGATTTCATTCCTTGAATTTGCAGGACTAGAACCCAGAAAAGGTGATGAGCTGCTGGGGTCTGCTGCATCAGCGGAGGGCACAGCCTACCACTCGAGTCGTAACACGCTTCTCGCCTCTGCAGCCGATGCAGACCCCAGCGACCAGCAGAAATGGAGGAACTCTGGTTTTAATATGAATTTTGAGGGAAAAAAAATTCAGACCATAGCATGCTCAGCTTTGTTCTACCTTTTCAATATTTGTTTGGCTATTCTAGTTTTATTTCTATAGCTATATGCATTTTAGAATCAGTTTGCCAATTTGTACCAAAAAGAAACCTGATGGCATTTTGATTGGGAATAAATTGTATGTAGAAGATAATTGTAGGAGAATTGCCTCTTAACAATATTGAGCCTCTTAATATATGAAGATACCATATATTTGCATTTAGTCCATCTTTATTTTATCTCAGCAATAATTTACAATTTCCCATGGATGAAAGTTGTGCATGTTTTATTAAATTTATCCCTAAGTGTTTCATGGTTTTGGTGCTACTGTAAAAAGTATTTTTATTTCAATTTCAACTTGTCCAATGCTAATAATTAGCAATGCAAGGAACTTTGTGTGTTGCATTTCAGCCTGGGAATTCACTATCATAATTTTATAGTTCTCATAGCTTTCTTTGTAGCTACTTGAAATTTTGTATAGAAACAATCATGCTTTCTGGGAATAAATACTTTTGCTTCTTCCTTTCTGATTTGTATGCCGTTTAGTTCTTTTTCTTGCCTTATTACATTGGCTGACATCTCCAGCACCATGCTCAGTAGAAGTGGTGACAGCAGACACACTTGCTTCTCCTCAGTCTTTGTGGGATAGAATTTTGTCTCTACCAACATGTAGGAGACTTGTTGTGGGCTCAGTTGAATGAGCACAGCCTCCAACAAGCATGGCTCAAACTGTAGCTCTGCCACCTGAGTGAGTTTGGGCAAGTTACTTCCCTTCTCTGGGCTTCCTCATTCATGAGGAAAATAATGCTGTTAAAACTAATGAAACAATAAACTGGAAGTAGACAAAAACTCCTTATAAACTGTAGAGTGCTGTGAGGCTCTGGGTTCGGTGGGAACACCTCCCATGGGTCTCCTTCTCCTCTTCCATTGCACTGGGATCCACCCCAGGGCCTGGCGCGTGCTAGTCGGTTGCTTTACCTCAGAGCCACAGCCCAGCCTGGGCGGTGGGCTTCAAAGGCGGACATGGAGGGAAAGCAGCCCATCATTAAAACTCCGCCGAGGCCCAGCACACTCTGGCTCAGCAGCCTGCTGCACACTCACGGCAACACGGCCAGGAAACAATAGTGAGACAGAGATGGGAGGGTGCTCGTGGAAATTTGAAACTCTCTCAAACAACCCTCAGAGGAAAGGGTTGTTTGCATTTCATAATTTCTCAAAAGGAATGAGAGCAACAGTTGTTGGCATGCAGACCGCGGTGTGTGGAGCGCAGAGCGGCCCGGAGAGCAGACGCTGCCACCAGGAGGCAGAAGTCGGTTCACTTTCAACCAAAATCCTAGAAAAACAGTAACAAAAACACCCACAGAGCAAGGCGCCCAGGGAAAAATTAAAAATAATTACAAGGTCAGGAAGATCTGGGGGTGGCCAGGCACTGGGAGCAGAACCCTGAAACTCCCTGCAAAACCCTGCGCGGAAACATGGAGACCCGAAAAGAGGCAGGAGACTTTCTCTCACGGCCGGTGTGAACGTCCCGCGCGCTGGACGGCAGGCCCAGCCCAACCCTCCCCCGCCTGGCTCTGTGGGCCGCCAGGAGTCTGCCCAGGGGAGGGAAGGGGCCGAGACGGCCTGGGCGAGGTGCCCACCCGCGACCATCAACTTGAAGGAGCCAGGGTTTATCTGGACCCACAGTTCCAGTCTGAGCAGGGTGGGAAGGGCCCTGGGTCCCAGGGTCCCCTTCAAGGGCCCCTCCAGACCTACTGCCTCCCACCAAGCTTTTAAAACGTGGGCCTCTGGGGCATGTTTGAGGTCTAAGCCCTAACACAGCCCAACTCCCATCTAACACCACCTCCAGGACGCCCATCGCAGCTTCCGAAATACCCAGCAACGCACACCCTCGGTCGGCACGGTGGTAGGTCTCAGAGCTGTGCTGCACACACAGCAGGCACGTTGCAGACAGGGCTCAGGAGGAGCCGGGCTGCGGCTCTGGTCGTGCCCTCGCCCAGTGAGTGTGACGCCCTGGGATTGTCCCCAGCATCACGCAGAGGGCAGGGGTGGCAAGGCCAGGCTGGGTGTTATGGGGCACAACTTAAGAACAGACCGATCACCACTGAGAAGTCCAAATTTGAGAGTCTATTAGCCGGCCAGCTGACTGTCTCACACAGTGCCCCAAAAATGGCTATTGGGAGAACAGCCCCAACCACAGGGTTGCAGGGGTTCTTATACCAAAAATCACATTAATCACAAGTGTCTGTTGCTATGATTCAAAATTACACAGTAACATCATGAGATCATCAACAGAGGGGAAGTGGGTCAGAATGACCCTCACCTAGGTACAAACTAAAGAATGGCTACTAACATCCACACAATCACCGTTCACACGGTACAGTGTTTAGGAGCAATAGGAATCAAGAGAGCAAATTTTCATCACTTAAGAACTGTCATCTTGTATTGCTAACCATGTCTAAGTAACTGAGGATGGGCACAGAGGCGGGCGTTGCCAGGGGAGAAGCTTATTTCCTACCCATCATGGAGTCTCAGAGCAAAGTGGAGTCTGTTTGGTCAGTTCCCTCAGAGTCTGCCCTGTAACATTCCCACGGAGCAGATCTGCCAGCCCGTCACACTGGCCTGGTCCTGGCTGCCGGGCAGAGGTATGTGCTTTGGAAACAGCGGGGCAACAGCAAGGGAGGCTCAGGGTTCTGCAAGACACAGAGGCCCAGAGGCTGAGGACATGGAGCCCTTTGCCCTGCCCTACTGACCTGCTCTAAAAAGCCACGCTTTGCCAGACGGGAAGGGAGCTGAACCAGCCCCGCCTCACTTCCTTACCCACCTCTCCGACTGCGTCTCCCCTGTACTGACTCCCAGGGGAAAAAGCGGAAGAGCCCAACGACTCAACTGGAATAATTTCCTCCCAAAGAAATAAAAAAAAATACGTAAATAAATAAAACCCCGAAAGCAAACAAACAAATTCAAAAGCAAAAAGTTATCCTAAGCCTAAACCAGCACCACGTCCGGACCCTCCAGCAAGCCCCGGCACGCCCTCGGGGCTCCTGGCTCTTCCCGACACCCCGGGCTGCTTGGAGCGGTGCTCAGGAGGGGCGGCCTGTCCTCTGTCCTTACGAGGCTGGGTCTGCTTCGGGTGTCAGAAAAACAGTGGCTCCTCCAGCGAAGGATGCGTCCTTCCCAACTTTTTCTAGAAGGGCCCTGCCGGTTGGGAACGTTTATTTCTGAACCACGTGGGACTCCCAGGTAAAGCCACTTGAGACTGGAGATTTGTTCCAGAGCGACCGTTCAAGCGAGTGCAGGGTCTTTAATTGCCAGCTCATTTTCATGTGCCTTTCAAGGAATCTGGCCATTTTATCAAAGCCTCCCCCACCCACCCCCATGCCTGGGGCCCGGCGCCGTCACCAATGCTGGTCACGCGTGCTCTCCTGGGCCTCCCTCCCGGGTCCACTTGAAGCTTTCCGACCGGATCACCTCTGCATGGGACAGACTGGTGCTGCTGGCTTCCTCTGCTGAGGGCCTGTTTCCTGTCCTAGGGCCCCCAGACCCTGTTCCCCATCCTCGCCTGATTTGGGTGTCACCTGCAGAGCCCCTGGTTCCTCCTCCCTGTGGTCCACCTGGAATCACCTGCAGGCAGGTCAGGGTGAGTGAGGACTCCCTCCTGCTCTCTCAGGGACCCCAGCACCGCCCTGCCCGCTGCCCAAGTCCCTGGTGTGCTGGTCCTAGGTTTCAAGAGACAGCACCCTGCCCTGTTGTTCCCTCAACCAGAAGAGGAGGCCATTGTCTCCTCTCCGTAAACTCCATGAACGACGCCACAGCACTTGTGGTCCTCCTGATGGCCACGGGGCAGGGCCCTCAGCCACGTGGGCATGTCACAGAGGCAGCCCAGTCCCGTCACACCTGATCCCTTAATGGACTAGGGTCGGTGGCATGGTGTGGGTGGCCAGCTCCCTTTACCACCGCCAAGAAGCCTGTCCCTACAGTCCAGGCCAAGGATAGGCCAGCCCCAGTACAGATGACCTCGTTGGGGCTAGGGTAGGGTTAGGATTGGGGCAGGGGACCTGGGGACCTCCCAGCAATTTCAGCACCTACGAGGACATGGTCAGGAGGTGAAAGCCACATGTGATTTCGACAGGATGAGTTGAATGAGCTGCTCAGGAGGTGTGGAGGAACCGTGGGAAAAGGCACTTAAGGGGCCACCGAAGGGGCAACCTGAAGCCACCCGTGGGAGCAGCCGCTGAAAGGTTACCAAATGTGCATCCTCCGGGACCAAGAAGGGGCGTCCCCACCAGGGGCGGCCAGTGTCCCACACTGGAGAAATGAGCTGGTTTTCAAGGGCCATGAGGACTGCAAACTGAAATCAACTCCCAGGAAGGGAAATGGAAGGATGGGGGACAAGATGGCAGGCGGGGGTGGGGTGGGGTGGGGTGGGGACTTTCTCGCCACCCGCAGCAGAGCCCGCAGGGAGCAGCTGGCAAAGCAGGTGTGGTTGGCAGAGCCCTGCTGGGCAGAAGGGTGGGTGAGACAGGCCTTGGCAGATGGTCGAGCGGGTGTCAGGCCAGCCTGACAGTGGTCAGCGGTCAGCTTCAAGCATGGCCTTGTCTTGGTTTTGAGGGGATGTTCACCTGGCATCTGAAGATAAAGCACCAGCAGCCAGAAACTTGCTCCCCAGGGCTCAGCAAAAGAAAGGCGGAGAGGTGGACAGGCGTGGGCACTGCGGTCGAGCTAGCCTTGGGCTACTCCTGCAGCCCTCCATGAGTTTGGAGTTTTTGCAAACTTTAAAGTGAGGGTTGGGTGTGGCTCAGTGGTAGAGCACTCGCCTGGCATGCACGAGGTCTGGGCTCTGCCCCTTCACACTCACTCACACGCACACACACCCTGGACTCTCGGACGATCACTAGCGAAAACATGCCCCTGTTCTTTCTCTGCACAACCGCTGCAGTCTCCTGTAGGGCTCTGGAGGATACAGCTGGAGAGGGACGTCCCCGTTTCGGACAAGCAGCTGTCCTGAATTCCCAATCTATCATTGAGCACGAAGCTGTACATGGTCCACTCCCCTCTGCTGAGGTCTGCAGCAGCTCCTTGACACCAGCAAGCCGGTGTCCCCGGGACCGAGGGGCCAGAGAAGGTGCAGCCTCCACTCACATCCTCCTGTGCCCCAGCAGGACCCTCCTCCCACTGTCCTGCTGCCTGGAGGAGCCCGGCTGGCTGCCTGGGCGCTCTGTAGAGACACATTTGCACTGCAAGAGCGAGAGCCACTGGCGGCCTGGCTCACAACTGACCCCTCTGCATCATCAGGGGGAGAAGTGGTCCTTAAAAGGCCCCATGGGGGTTGAGTCTCTGAGCTAGGAACGTTGGTGAGGTCACCACTTGGCCGGGCTCCACCCGGAGATGGCGTGGTTTTCTCTGCTCTCCAGGCCTGCCCGGAAGGCTGGAGGGAGGGTCTGGGTTTCTCTTCTGCCCACACCTGGGCAGGAGCCCAGCCAAGCAGAGAAAGGTCCCCAGAGAGATTCCTTTCGACCAGCCCTATCCCAGCCTGACACCATGTGACTCCCGGGAGCTGACAGAGGAGGAGCCGCCCGCCGGCTCTAGGGCGGCAGAAGCCCACAGCCAGAAGCCCACAGCCCTGGGCAGCTCTGAGGCCCAGGGTTCACGCAGGCAGGATTCAGAACGGTGAGCACAGGGGCAGCATTGGCCAGGGTGGGGGTCAGCGGCCAGCCCAGGGGGTTTGCATCTTTAGCCTGTCTGAGCTCTGCTGCTGGCCAGACTGGGGAGGGCACAGTGGCCAGCAGTAGCCCAGCAGCATCTGTCCAGCCATCCTCTGCCTTCTGACTTGGGCTGAGCCACCTGGCCTGTGGCCAGCTCATGTCCACTTTCCCAATGTCGGGTGCTACTCTGTCCCATGCTGGTGGGGGCTGGACAGGCTGGGCCCCATTCCGAGGAGGATCAAGGAGACCGGCCACACTGGGCACTGTTCCTGGGTGGTATGGTGGCCCCTAGATTCTGACTGCCCATAGCAGGAGCACGGCCAGGGCCAGGGTTGGGCCCGACTGCAGAGGCCAAAGACACGCCCATCACCCACCTCCCTGGGCTCTGGTGATGGCGGGAGGCTGGGCCTTCCTCCTGTGCTCTCACCCTCCTTGCCCTGCCCTTCGTGTGATAGTTGTGGGGATCCCATCTACTGAGCCCCCTCCAGGGCCTCCGGCTGGACAATGGCCCCACACAAAGCCCCTGCTGCAGGGTCCCAGCTGAGAAAGGCCCCAGCTGTCCTAGCTGGGCCTCACGCTCCCCGTCACCGATGCTGACCCGCAGTAGTTCCTGTGGTCCTCCTCCTGCCCACTCCCTCCTTCCTGCTCCCCTCTCCAAGCCCCTCCCCTCCCCCTCCCCCCTCTCCCTCTCCCTCTCCCTCCCCCTTGCTCCCTTTTTCTCCCCCACCCTCCTCTTCCCTCTGATATGTGGCTTATGTTCCTGGCTCCCCTGGGGACCCTGGGCTGTATCCCAGCCTTGTCCCAGGGACGGTGGGAGGCCCTTGGCAGGGCAGCCTCCTTTGGGTGCAGGGAGTGACTGAAGTCAGCCTGGAGAGGAGGGGGGCAGAGCCCTGCATGGAGCCCTGGGGCTGGAGAAGCCCATCCACTCCTTTGGGGCCAGAGCCTTGCTGGGGGTCCTGGAGGCAGCTCTGAGCTTGGGTGGGCAGAATGGTACGTCTGGGGTGGGGGTCTCACGTTGGTGGACTCAAGACCTCCCAAGCTCATCTCTGCCTCTCCTCAGGCTTGAGTACAGTGGCCACGCCCAGGCTTTCCTGAGCAGGGCCGCATCTGTCCTGTCTGAAACCGAGGGATGCCCACGGCCCCATGCAGTGTCCCCTCTGCACTGGACCTGGTCCAGGCAGGGCAGCTAGACCCCAGGTTGTCAAGCCTCACCTGCTAGAGTCCACCCACCTCACCGTGCCCCATACGCCTGCCCATGGCCACTTCCAGCCTTCCAGCGACACAGGACCTAGGATGGAGTGCACAACCAGGAGTCAGTTCCCTCATCTCCACCTGGGGCTGGACCCCACTCCTGGAGAGCCCCATGGGGGGACCTCCAGACTGGCCCAGGAAGGGCCCAGCTTCCTGGAGTGGCAGGAACAGACACCCATTCCCAGGGCCTGTCATTTCACCCTGGTCAAATTGTGACAGCAGAAAACTGAGGGTCTGACAGGAAGAGGAGGTGACCAGGGCCCGCAGGACCGCCAGGGCCACTGTCAGCATATGGCCCCCCGGCAAGGCCACTCCAGCCCTGAATCCTGGCCTACCCCATCCTCCTGCACAGTCCAGGGACACTGCCGCCCCTGAAGGGAGAGAGCAGGAGATTTGGGCACGGCCTTGATGCGGGAGCCTGTTCTGCACCCCCATCTCCCTCATCCCCTCCCAGCCCCACCCAGGAGACCAGAGGATCAGCCACCACCAGGCAGGGGAGGCCCAGGGAGATCATCCCCAGATGCCGCTGGTCTCCAGAGAGAGAGGCGAGGCCCTGTCCCATCTCCTTAACCCGGCAAGGAGGAGCTGTGGCCCCCAGTGCTCAGAGCACCAGCTGGGGACAGACCACCCCAGGCGGCAGACGGAAGCAGGTAGCCACAGGTGGCAGGATAAGAGGAGCAGGTAGCCACAGCTGCTGGGATGGGCAGGGAGCTACAGGAGGCCTCAGCTGAGTCCTGCTAGTCTGTGAGGTCTCCTGCACACGGTATCACTGGCGACACTGGGGGAGGACCCTGCTCCACCCAGCTCAGGCCAGTTCTGCTCTCAGAACTGATCCCTCACCTGCATGCAGGGCCTGCCCTGAGCCTGGGGCCCCCACCAGCCTCACATCAGACTGGCCTCTCCTGTTCCCTGAGGGAAGGGGGAGTGATAGGTGAGAGGGTAGGAGGCTGTCGCGGGGCCACAGGGACAAGGCAAGGAGGAGAGGAGGACTCCTGGGTCCCAGCCTTGCCACACGAGGGCCAAGCTGGCAGCACCTCTCCTGGAATTCCCGGGAGGCCTGGGAGTAAGCGCAGCTCTAAGATGACAAATGCTCTCGGGCACTGCGAGGTTCAGGGTCCTGTCCTCTCTCCACAACTCCTGTGCCTGCAGGACCCGCCCTATGGACAGTGGACAGTAGGACGAGGGCACCACTAGCAGCCATGGGAGGCTGGGGCCCAGAGAGCTGCTGGCAGACCCTGCGTGCCTTGGATGGGGAGGAGGGTGAGGTCGGGGACAGGGGCAGAAATGGAAGGAGGGCCGCCCTCTCAGCAGGGTCTCACTGCCCCGCCCGCACACCCAGCCCTTGTCCGCCAGGCCACTTGCAGGGACAGAAGCCCAAACTCCTGAACAGGAAGCTCAGCAGACTCTGTGGTTCCAAGCCTCCTGGAGACAGCGGAGCAGACGACCTCAGCCTCCTGGCCTTCCCCCACCTCGTCTGCCCTTCCTGGAGATGGAGTGGCGGGGAGCTGGGCAGCGCACGGCGCCCCCCGAGAGCAGCCAGGAGGACGAGGCATTCAACCTGGTCATTCTGGCGCTCACGGAGCTGCTCAGCCTGGGTGGGCTGCTGGGCAACGGGGTGGTCCTCTGGCTGCTTAGCCGCAATGTCTACGGGAACCCCTTCTCCATCTACCTCCTGGACGTGGCCTGTGCTGACCTCATCTTCCTTGGCTGCCACATGGTGGCTGTCATCCCCGACCTGCTTCCCCGCCAGCTGACCTTCCCGGGCTTCGTCCAGACCAGTCTGGCCACGCTGAGGTTCTTCTGCTACATCGTGGGGCTGAGCCTCCTGGCGGCCATCAGCACAGAGCAGTGCCTGGCCACCCTCTTCCCGGCCTGGTACCTGTGCCGCCGTCCACGCCACCTGACCACCTGTGTGTGTGCTCTGGCCTGGGCACTCTGCCTGCTGCTGGACCTACTGCTCAGCGGGGCCTGCACTCAGTTCTTCGGGGAGCCCAGTGGCCAGCTGTGCAGGACGCTGTGGCTGGTGGTGGCGGCCCTGCTGGCCACCCTGTGCTGTGCCATGTGCCTGGCCAGCCTGCTCCTGCTGCTGCGGGTGGAGCGTGGCCCGCAGCGGCACCAGCCCCGGGGCTTCCCGGGCCTGGTCCTCCTGGCCGTCCTCCTGGCCCTCTTCTGTGGCCTGCCCTTCGGCGTCTACTGGCTGACCCGGAGCCTGCACTGGCACACCCCCTACCACTTCTACCACTTCAGTTTCCTCATGGCGGCCGCTCACAGCTCTGCCAAGCCCGCCATCTACTTCTGTCTGGGTAGTGCCCGCGGCCGCAGGCTGCGCGAGCCCCTCCGGCTGGTGCTCCGGCGGGCCCTGGGCGACGAGGCCGAGCTGGGGGCCGGGAGAGAGGCCTCCCACAGGGGCCTCGTGGACGTGACGGCCTAGGCCCCTGTCCTGACCCAGCTCTGACCCGCAGCCAGGGAGATGCCTCTGGGGAACGGGTGGGGTCAGAGGCCGGGGCAGCAAGACCCCCGCGGGAGGCCTGCTGATGACCTGCCTGTGTGGACCCCAGGTGCCACCTGCACTCCCTGTGGGAGCTCACCGGGGAGGAGCGTCTCGGGAGGCAGCTGGGGGACTTGCACTTCGAGGAAGCCCCCAGGGCTGTTGTCATGCGCATGAACTCATGAGAGCCGCCCTCTTCCATAACAGCAAAGGCCGGAGAGGAAGGGGACAGTCAGTCCCCAGGGTGGGTGCAGGCCAGCAGTCTCCCACAGCTCATCCTGCCTCCCCACTCAGCCTCCCCATAGCTGAAGGCACACCCCACCACGGGACACAGCGTGACCCGCCCCGGTTCCCCAAGGCCCCTCCCTCCAGCATAGTCTCGAATGCCCTGAAATTGGAACTGGTTTAGGCAGGCAGTATGAGACACTCAGGAAACCCTGGATGGCCGGCCACAGAAGAAAGTGTCCACCAGACCCCCCACACCAGGGCCAGTGAGCAGAGTCGGCCCCCTCCCCCTCAGCCGAGAGCAGAGCCAAGCAGCCCGCTGAGTCCCGGAAAGCCGGGTCAGGCCAGGCCAGTCATTGCATGCTGGAACAGCTAGCATTGGGGACGCAGCGGTCGCAGCCCCTGACGGACTGCCTGGACTCCCCCACCAGCAGTGGGCTGGTGTCCGCCTGGGCTCCAGCTGTGCTCTCTGGGTCTGGACTCTGGGCACTCTCTGTCCCAGCACCGCCAAAAGCCCGAGGCCCCAACTCCATGCAAAGCACCAGCAGCCCCGTCATCGACTCGCATCCCATCAGGAGCTTAAGCAGGAAAACAGCGACATCCCGAACCACAGTGACCTCCCCACGGGGCTGCACGTGGATGGACAGCTTGGCGGCCCAGCTGCACAGCTGCGAAAGTCCACATCCACAGTTCCTGCCAGAGGAAGGCGCACAGGGGCCCAGTATGGGCTTCCAGAGCCTGGTCGTCGGTGACCCCTCATTCAAGGCCACGAGACTGGGTCCTAGACTACACGGACCTGGACCCAAGCTTCAGAATGGCCGACGGTCACAGCGTCCCCTGCCTCTTGAGAAGGGCTCTGGGTAGGCAGCAAGGCCTTTGAGGGCCCTTACAGTCCTGCCCACACCCAGAGCAGCCCCACAGGACAGTCCAGACTTTGGCTCCTGGACAGCCCCCCACCCACACTTCTGCCTGGGCATGTCCCACTCAGGAGGGTCACTCAGGACTCAGCTGGGCTTTGCACACAGTAGGCTGCAGAGCCCCCCTGGTACTGGGTCTGGGATGATCCCAGTGCTGCCCGGGGTTCAGAACAGAGGCTTTGGAGCCCTGCAGCCTGGGCTGAGCCCAGTCCCCACCACCTGTCATGGATGGGTTGCTCAGCCCACCACACGCCCCCTCTGCCATCTGTAAAGCCCAAGAGCCAAGTGACCTCATGAGTACCAGAGGCTGCAAAGAGTGTCCAGCACCTTACAAGTCCCAACAGAACTGCACTGTGTCTCTGACCCTCCGGGCCCAAGTCCACCGGCCCAAGTCCACCGTGCATCTTGACCCAGACTGAGGCGTCTGAGAGGGTCTTCTTTCCAACTGCAGAACATGATTCTGACAGAGTGGCCAGGCTCTAGCTGACCTGACGTCCAGTCTTGGCTGTGATTGAGCTTGTCCTCCTGGGGCCAGGCCCTCCCCCTTCACGGGCTTCCACCCAGGCTTCTATGCACCTTGGCAGGTGTGGGTCCAGGGAGCCCCGAGGTGGCCTGGGAGCCAGCATGGCCCTCCCTCTCCACCTCCTGGCAGGATGAACTGCTGTCACTCTGGGAGGAAACGAGAGCAGAAAGGGAAGCGGCCTGTCCACAAGTCCACTTGCAGCCCTGGACACTCTTCCCTCAGACCAAGGAGGAGCCACAGGGGACAGCACAGAGCAGCGCCAAGGGCACCACGTCCCTGGACATTAACCCAGAACCCTTCAGTGTGGGGAAGGCACCCCCACTTTCCACATGGGAACTCTGATGCAGGGGATCTGGGACTGCGCAGACCACCCAGAAAGCCCCTCCCGGATCCTCCCACCCTTGCTGGTTCAGGGCTGGCTGGGAGCCTGTGGCTCCACCCTGGCTTCCCTTCCCCTTTTTCCCATCTAGGGTGAAGACAGGCCAGGGATCCTCAGGATACCCCGCCTCCCTGATGAGGCCCTTCGTCCAGGGGTTTGGGCGCAGCCGATCCTCCTATCCGACTGGCAGCAGGTGTGTTGCATGGAGGGCCAGCTGGTGGGCTCCCTCTCAGTCCAGACTGCCCGCTCAGCAGGCGAGAGACCCCGAGACCCTAGGCCAGGCGATGGTTCTCCCAGTCTTCATCTGAGCTTCCAGGCCCCGTCGGGCAAGGCAGCTTGTCTCACCTCACCTGGCTGCACCTCCCCTTCTGTCCCGGAGCCAAGAGGGCCCACCATGGACCCCAGCCACCTCCTCCCCGACCTCACCTGGCATGACCCGAGGCCCACTCCCCAAAGAGGACCCTCCCCAGGCCTCAGGCAAAGCCAGACCTGGAGGGGGCCCAGGGTCCTAAGAGGACCTGGCGCGAGGACCAGGCCAGCGCCCACCAGGACCACCCCCACAGGACCCAGGCCACACTGGGCCGCTCTGGCAGCACAGACTTCCTGAGAACAGCACGTCACTGTGGGGACAGCAACATTCCAGGGAGCCCCTGTCACCGCGGCCCCTCCCCAGCCTGCAGGGAGCCCTGCCAGGCCCAGGCCGTCTGCCAGGGACGCGGGGCAGGGCCCAGGAGGACGCCGCTGCCCACCTCCCCCTGCTGGGGCGTGAGGCTGTCCTGGCGCCGGGTCCTGGTGGCTGCAGGGGCCCTGCTCACTCCTCGCTGTCCCCTGTCAGCAGCTGGAGCCACAAGGGCCTGCGGAGCCGGGGGCAGGCGCCTGCGCTGTGCTGCTGGCTGAGTCGCCCCTTCGGTCAGCCCCAGTGCCGGGGCTCTGACTCAGGTCCCACCGCCTGCCCGGGAGCTGCCTGCTGCAGAGGCAGCGCTTCCGCCAGGGCCTTTCCACATCCTGTGCTGCCCCTGCCCCACGCGTGGTCACCGAAGAGCACGGCTGGGCTGTTTTAATCAGCATGTTTTTCTTTTAAATGAGTGGATTCCAGAACACTGTGCCTGTGCTCTGCTGTGGGAGACGGTCACCCACGTAACCTGGCGATGTCACACGACCTTCGTGGCAACCGAAGGGGAACCGAGGCTTCCAGAGGCCACAAGCTGCAGCTGGGAGGGGCCGGATCCTCTGCCTCTGAAGGCCATAAGGGACTGGCAGCCCCTTGGCAGCCCTTCCCTCCCTGCCATGCAAGACCCCAACCCAGGAAGGTGGTGGGAGACAGAAAGCCGGGGCCCGGGACCACCCGTCCTTAGCAGCTCACCATGGCCCGTGTTCCCTGTCCTTTCCGTGAGCCTGCAGGCCTCACAGAGCTGATTCCTAAGGCCAGTGAAGCACTAGCTGCTGCCTTCCAGGACAACTCCTGCCCGACAGTGCCCAGCCCACGTCCCTTCTGATCCCCCTCTTGCTGTGGCCACCACCCTTACCCTCCTCACTCAGGGCAGCCCCTGGGCCCCAGGACCCCGAAACCTTCCAACTGGCCAAGCCGAGCCCTGCTTGCTGTCCTCATTCACTGCCGTGAGCTATGTCGTGACAGACCAAATGCACCTGCGCCTTTCCCCAGCGTCAGAGTCCATCCGTGACAATAAACTCACAGGCTACCCCTTCTCATCGCTGCAGTTCCCTGAATGCCTGTGGGTCACCTGGCAGTCACGCATCAGTCACAGGTTCCTCAACTCCAGTCCTGGTTTCTGATATCTGAACACTCTAGTCACACGCATGTCACACAGTGACGTATAAGTAGGTCCTAGGAGACTGAGAGAGGGTCAGGGTGGCCTCAGGGTGGCAGGATGCTGAGCCAGAAGCACAGGCAGAGCGGAGTGCAGAACCACAGGGCCTCTGTGGGTGGCCAGATGAGGATTTTAAGGAACCAGCTCCATGGGGTTGTCCAAGAGAGGGTCCAGAGGGAGGGACGGATGGCAGTTTCAGCTTCAGAATCCCAGAGGCACCCAGATCCCTACACCTGTGGTGTGCTTTGGGAGAAAGACTGGAAAGTGGCCCCCAGAAGATGTCACACACAGGGTCCAGAGGGAGGGACAGATGGCAGTTTCAGTTTCAGAATGTCAGCTTGAGGGGTCAACATGGAGCAGGCCGTGTGAGGTCATCAGAGGCAGGAGACACCACCCCTGGCTGCAGCCTGACAGACAGGAACTCAGAGGTTCACTGCTATGGTGATTTTCCTGGACAAGGCCCATGAAGAGTGATCAGGTGACAGGGTAAGGGGTCGGCATGTCCAGTCTCAGGGGCTCCTTCTTTTATGGGTCCTGAGTGAGAGGTTCTCATCTGGTGGGGTTGATAAGCTCCTGTGTCTGGTGTTTTTTATGTGATGTGAGATGTCCACACACCCAGGGGCTCCTGATTTAGTTTGATAGGTTGACACATATAGGTTATTTATCAATTTGTGCCTTATGGTGGTGACCAGGCAGATGATGATTGTTAAGTTGTACAATCAAGATATGGAGTCATTGCACCTTGTCACTTGTACTTAAAATAGAGAAGCTCATGGCAAACTACTATTTACAAAATGCAGTAACTCAGGTTTAGGCACAGCAGAACCTTGCTGTCCTACACACCAGATACCCAAGGTCCAGGCTCTGTCAAGGTTGTGTCTGGAGGCCAAGAGCATCAAAGTTGAGCACAGGTGAGGGGTGGCTGGGCCTGAAATTCCAGACTGAGTCAGTGGAACACCAAGACCCCAGCTGACAACTGACATTACAGAAATTGTTTCTGAAGTTAAATCCATCCATTTGAGAAATATTAGGGTCAACAGCACCTTCAACCTGATTCCTGACATATGGAGCTATGTGCTCTGTGTGTCCCTGTTTTAGTTAGCATTTTGCTGCTGTGACTGAAAGACCCAACCAGAACAACTTTAGAGGAGGAAAAGTTTATTTGGGGGCTCACGGTTTCAGAGGTCTTAATCTATAGAAGGCCGGCTCCATTCCTTTGGGCCCAAGGTGAGGCTGACCATCATGGCAGAAGAGTATGGCAGAGGGAAGCAGCTCATATGATGATCAGAAAGCAGAGACTCCACTCATCAGAAATAAATATATACCCCTATGAACCACCTCTCCAGCCACACCCCACCTGCCTCCAGTTTCCACTCAGTTAACCCCATCAGGGATTAATTCACTAATGAGGTCAAGGTTATAACCCAATCATTTCTCCTCCAAAAGTTCTTGCCTTGCCTCATACGTGAGTTTTTGGGAGACACCACATCTAAACCATAACATTCCTCCCCTGGCCCCCAAAAGGTCACACTCATCTGACAATGCAAATACATTTAGTCTGTTTCCAAGAGTCCCATAGTCAACAGTTCTGAGATTGCTCAAAGTTCAAGTCCAGAGTCTTCTCTGAGGCTCAACAATCTCACATTGTGAGCTCCTATAAAGTTAAAAGCCAATTACAAGTTTCCAGCATATAAAGGTACTGAGTAAGCATTTCCATTCACAAAATTAGGGGGCATAGAAAAAAGAGATAGGACCAAAGCAAGACCAAAATCCAGCTGGGCAAACAAGTCCTGTAGCTCCATATCCAGCACCTAGGGCACATGGCATCGTCCTCTCTAAGGGTTTGCGTAGCTCATGCCTGTGGTCTTGCTGGCTGCAGCCCAAGTGGCCTCTCTGTGGGCTTGTCTCTGCTCCATTCCTGCAGCTTTCCTAGGACGATGCCCTACGTTTCTGGCACCTCTTAATCTTGGGGGTCTCCACTGCAGCTTCAGCTTCCTCCTCACATCTCCACACCCTGTCTTCTCAGGGGGTGCCCACAGGGACTCTGACCCTGCTGCACTTTGCCCGTCCTCCCAGGCCCTGCGTTGAAATCTTGGTGGAATCCTCCATGAACCCTAACTCCAGCATCCTGCATTCCTGTAAAATCAGTACCACGTGGTTGACACCAAGATCTACTGCAATCTCGAGCAATAGCCAAGCCCTCCAGGGAACTTGGCGGCGGCAACCTCTGAGTTCCTGGGTGGCTGAGCATGTTGAAAAAACTTCCTAGGCCCCCTTGTGCAAGAAGTGTGCCCCACTGGCCTCTTCTACAGAGAAATTTCACCTTTACTCCCTTGAGCTTGAGACGGGTGTGGTCCTGCCAGCTCCTGAGATGCCCTCAAGCATCTTTCTTATTGTCTCTGGGCAAAGTCTTCAGCATCTTTCTACTGGTGGTGATGTCTTTAACAACTGCAACTTCCTTAGTCCCAGTTTTACCCCCAAATTTCAATTCCAAGTTTTTCAAATCTTTTCCCTCTGCTTTCTGCTTCTGAATATCACAATAAAAGCCACCAGCAATACCCATGCCACTGCCTGAATGTTATGCTTCCTAGACATTTCTTTTACCAGATTAAGAAGTCCATCACTTTTAAAATTAGACTCACAGAAAGTCTCAGGACATGGCAAAATGTAGACAAATTTCTCAGCCAGAACATAACACAAATGGCCTCTACTCCAAATTCCCATAGAGTCCTCCTTTTTTGAACCCTCTTGAGCCCTGTCTTCACTGTCCACAGTCCTTTTGGCATTCTGGTCTTCTGAGCTCCCACCAGAATCGGCCATTAAGCTCTGCTTACAACAATCTAAAGCATTTCCAGCTTGTACTACTAAGCATCTCAAAATACCTCCCACCAATTCCAAAATGCTCCAAAAGCTTCTGAACCACATGGTCAGTTTAGTCACAACAACGGCCCTACTCCTGGTTTCAATTTCTGTTTTAGTCAGCTTCTTTGTTTCTGCAACTGAAAGACCCAACCAGAACAAGTTTAGAGGAGGATAGTTTATTTAAGGGCTCATGTTTTCAGAGGTTTTAGTCCATAGAAGGCCAGTTCCATTCCTTGGGGCTTGAGATGAGGCAGGACATCATGGCAGAAGAGTATAGCAGAGGGAAAGAGCTGGCAGTGATGATCAGGAAGCAGAGAGAGACTCCACTTGCCAGATAAAAATATATATTCAAAGCCACACCCCAATTCCCACCTCCTCCAGCCACATCCTACCACTTCAGCTACCGCTCAGTTAATCCCTATCAGGGGATTAAATCTGTCACTGGCTCTTTGCGGTACCAAATCCACGGGTACTTGTCACTGCCTGCAACAACAATTTGCGCAGGTCTTTATGGGTGGTGGACTGGAAACTGAACTACTTTTACTATCTTTCTTTAGTGGGCTGCTTTCTCGCTTATTCGCTTGTTCCCTGGGCTATAGAGGAACAAAGGCTTTTCTTAGGGAGAGAGAGAGAGAGAGACTTTGCATAAGAAAGAATCTTTGAGGGGAGAGAGACTGAGAGAAAGATAGAGAAAGAAAGGCTTCTACGCTTATCAGAGATCTATTTCTTCTTAGGTTTCTGCAGCTTCTTTTTAAAGGTGCATCCTGCATCCTGTGAACTAAAGGTGCGTGCTAGGAGTATGTGCTAAAGGTGCGCTGCTTCTCTCTGCTTGCCGCTGCCCCTACTCGCTGCTTCTCTTTTTGCTTGCCACTTTTCTCTGCTTGCTGCTGCTCCTTACTGTCGCGCCCCTGCCTACTGCCCGCTTATATTCCCTCCAGGAGGCGGAGGGTGGGGCCACGCCAGTTGCAATCAGGCGAGGAGCCAGCTGCCCTATCACAGCAAGGGTTAAAACGAGCAGGCCCGGGCAGGCGCACTCGGGAACACCTGTGCACACGTTGTGCGCGTAGACTTAACTGAATACGGCCAGTGATAAATCACCTGAGTGCGCTTATGTTAATTAACCTCCTCACTGCCGATGTGATCAGGTGCCTTTCTGGCACTGTCCGCATGGCACAGCCCCCAACAAAATCACTGATTGGGTCAAGACTCTTACAACCCTATCATTTCTCCTCTGAACCTTCTTGCATGTCTCACATGTGAGTTTTTTGGGGACACCACATTTAAACCATAACATTTCCAGTCAGGAATCATAGATTACAGTCCATGAGACAAAGACAATGTCTTATCCGGAACATTTCAGGCTACATGTTTCTACAGACAGAACTTAGACAAGCATCAGTGGATGGCTAGGAGCTCTGGACCCAGGGCAGGGGGACAGACAGTGGGGAGCTCCTTAGGAAGGAGAAGTTCTCTGCAGAACACCCACCTAAGCATTGGCCCACTGTGGAAGGAAGTTCTGGGCCAGCACCTGATGTATGCAGAAGCTGAGCTGTCTATGTACAGTCCAGTAGGGGCAGGGACTGAGGCCCAGGGAGGATAGGTCATTTCTTCAAAGCCACACAGCCAGAAAGGGTCAGACCAGGAGCCACTTCCAGGCCTGTGTTCATAGCACCTGGGTCACATGGACCTTTGCAGCGACCTGGAGGATGCCAGGAGCTGTCCACAGAGTGGAGTAGCTGGGAGGTGTGGCCAGCCCTTACTGGACTCAGCGTCCCCAGGCTGCTCATTCCCCTCCATCCCCCAGATCCAACAAGGGCCAGGGCCACTTGTGTGGGACGTAACCGCAGCCCTCTTGAATCTAACTGCCAGGGTTGCCCTGGTCCGTTTTTTCTGCATACTCTCCCAGGAAACCTAAGTAAACCAAGCCACCAGAGTGGAGTGTGGCGCTTCCCAACCAGACCCTGCTCTGGGGACATACCCAGCACTTCCACGTCACCTCAAGGCAAGACGGAGGCATTCCAGCCAGGACTGTCCCTCTGTGCTAACCCACAAGTACGCCCTCTTTCTGACCAAATTGCAGGGATCCAGCTGGTCCTTCTGCCCACAGGACCACCTTCTGTCAGCAAGTCCCCAGTAGGTCGCCCTCTGGACAGTCCCAGATCCGTGCCTGTCTTCCATCTCCTGGCGCCTCGGGACCTGTTCTCACTCACGAGGACTGGGCAGTTCCAGAACAGTAGCTGAGCCAGCCAGGAGGCAGAGGAGGTGGCCGAGGGAAGTGGCCATCTAACGATAAGCCTAGGACTTCCCAGACGCCACCTATGGCACTGTGGGAAGGAAGGGGCATTTCACAGCTACGGCACCCACTGTGGGCCTCTAGACGGACCCCCAATGCCCACCTGGGTGAAGGAATGGGAGAGTCACAACTTGAAAGAGATGTGCGTCTCTCTACCTCCCTGTCCATCTCTGACCTGGGAAGACACGAAGCCAGCACACCACCTAGCCAGAAACCGTCGCCTGTGGCTCTGGGGCTAGAGAGCTGCCACCGTGTAATCAGACTGTGACACAGAGAACGGGGTCCTGGGAAGGGCAGTGAGTACCCCAGACTCTAGAGGGACAGAGGACAGGGGCCTCGCCTGTGAGCCCTGACTTTCATTCCAGTGCTCACTATGCGGAGGCAGGAGGGGCCCTGCCATCCGGCAGCTCTCATTGCTCAGGGTCACGCTGCCGTGCGATTGCTAGATCACTCGGGAACGTGCGACAGCCGGCCTGTGAGTGGCCCTGCCTGGACGGAGGAACTGTGGGCATTTCTCTGGGGCCTCGAGGACCTGACTCAGCCATCTTTACACCTGGCAAGAAAAGCAGATGCTTACACATGCCCCCGAGCGTCCTGTCCTCTTCCTCCTCAGCCAATTGTGGAACAGGATGTCCCTGATGTGGAGTGGCCGTTGCTGATCTGGTGGGGACAGGGTGCCACTCGTTCCAAAGCCTGTCAGTAAAGAAAGGCAGGTTAAAGGGGAGAAGAAAAGAAACGAGGCAGCAGGTTAGGCTAGGAGAGCCCAGCACCCCAGAGAAAAGGTGCGCCAACGCCCTAGTGCCATCCCGGTCCCCAGGGGATGATGACCCCAAACAGCAGTTCAGCTTCCCCCTTCCTGAGGAAGGGCCGGGTGTCCAGGCTCTGGCACCGCAGCACTCGGGATGGACCCTCACTCCCGTGGTCAGTGTGGGGCCAAGGCCAATCCCGAGCAAGGGCCACGAAGAGTGACCAGAGGACTCAGGTGGAACCACTGTTTCCTGGTCATCCAAGAACAAGGAGAAGACCAGTACAGGATGGCGCCTTCTCCAGGGCCCCAGTGGTCACTGCTGGGTGCAAGGCCAGGCCGTCATTGTCTACTGGTGCCCAGGAACCAGGAGGGCCCCCCTGCTCCTCATCCGGTGCTCACCTCCTGGGTCCCTGAGAATACTCTGGGGTGGCCATTCCACTAGGAAAGAGCTGGCGGAGCTCTGTGGGGGTCTCCAAAGCTGCAGTTGTAAAGGCAGCGTTGGAGAAGCACCGTGGGACCCTGCTAGGCTCCCTGCCACGAGGCGGGCGGTGCACCCGGGAAACACGGATTCCACCACCTGCACAGTGCTTTCCACAGCCCTGTCTGGCCTCTGAGGCAGCTGGATGGGCGATGGGAGGGAGCTACTCCAGGTGACACCCTGCCCCCTGCAGTGCCCAGCCCTGCACAGGACCCGGTGGGGGGACCACAGCCTCCCTCAACTCTGCACAGGCCCCCCTGGAACTGGTCAAGGCCTTTCCTGGGGCTCCTTTATAGCTGGACTTGCGAGGCCCATTCTCCTCCACTGGAGGGACCAGAGGGCCCAGCGCGGGCCCTCCGTTCTCTTTCCTGCGGCATTACTGTCCACTCTCTTGATGGCACTGTGCTGACTGGTGGAGACTGCTGTTGTCTACGCACTGCTGTTATCCACCCCACAGGACCCAGGGACCGGACCATCTGTGAAGACCCTTGAGCGGTCTGTTCAGGTACAGACCAGTGTGAAATGAGGCCGACCCTCCCCTGTCCCCCGCAAGGCGAAGCTTCCGCAGGCTCCTAGGCCGCCTGCGGCCTTCCCTTCACCTCTGACTGTGGTCTGTGCCCCTGTGTCACCTGATCAAGAAGGGAGCCACATGGGCCTGGGCGCCCGGCAGGAAGCGTCTGGGAGCACAGGCTCGGGCACCCTCTGCCAGCAGTGCCAGGGCAGTTAGATGCCCCGCTACAGCAGTGGCCTGAGTCGGGCTCTTGGGCAGGAATGACAGGGACAAGAGGCAGCTCCGGGTTTAGGTCAGAGCCCTGGACAGGAGCTGAAGCAGACTCTCCCCTTGAAACAGCAGCGTGCAGGTGAGCCTGTGCTGCAGGGAGAGATGCTGCTGACCAGGACTGCACTGGACCCTGGGACACCGCCACCTTGGAGGCAGGCTCCAAGGCTCCCCTCTGTGCGGTGCAGCTCTACCACTCCTGAGCAGCTGCTGGCGTGGAGCTGGTGGCCAGGGAAGCTGCCAGAGCCCTGAGGACACCTCAGCCCCTGTGAGCTCACGGGTGCCGGGGGCGGCCCCAGAGCCGGCAGTGCTCGGAGCTCAGGCGGGTCCATCAGAGGGACCGAGGCAGAAATGAAGCAGAGCAGCCGTGGCTGGGGCGTCGGGTGGCCTCTGGGCCAGGGCTGTGGGGCCTGGTGCTGTGGCTTTGCGTTACCGGGCACGAGGCAGGAGGAGCCGCAGCCTTCCAGCCTTGCCTGAGCCTTTGCAGCAAGAGAGCTGGCCACGCTGCCCACCAAAGGCCTTGAGAAGCTACATGTGGCTTGTGGTACCCATTCACGGCTGTCCGAATTGGGCCAAGCTCGCCCAAACAGCAGCACGCTTGTCTGCCACCTAAGCTGTGGATGCAGGGCCATCGGGAAGAAGCCTGGCTTATTGAAACAGCAGAGAGGGGCCGTGGAGCTGACCCTGGGCCGGCTGCACTGAGGTCCTCGGAGGACCTTCAGTAAATGTAAATGCCGAGGGCCGAGCCGGCTCCTTAGGATGCCTGGGAGCTCCGCCCATCCCCAAGACTGTCGGTGTCCAAGCTGTGGGTCTGGAGTGCCCTTGCTAGGGTGGTCACCCATGCCAAGAGTGCTGCTGGTGCCCACGGAATGAGCAAGGAGCCCGGGGTGGGAGCTCAGCAGGGCTGAGCAACTTGCTCCCCGGGTGAGGGGTCTCTGGCCCTCCCAACATGGTCCCACGGATCCTGTTGGAGTCTGGACCTGTGGTCATGGTTCACGCCCTGAGTGGCCAAAAGAAATGCCCCAGGGCCCTCCAGCTGCCCTAGGTCAGCCAGCCATTCCGCCCTTGGCTGGAGTGAGGCCTGCTGCACCTCGCCAGCCTGGCGGCCTCCTTCGCGCAGCCTCGCGGGGCTGTCCTGCTGGAGGAGCAGCGCAGCTTTTACAAGGGCCCTCCGAACACACGGTTCTGGACTCCTGTGGGTCCTCTCGTCCCCTCCACAGACACGGGTGTGGTGCGGAGCATGCTGGGCATGTGGACGCTCCCTCTGGTCTGCACCGCCCTGGGGTCCTCTCCTCTCCGAGGCCAGAATTGGAAGGTGCCTCACAAACAGGCCTTCAAGATCAACAGGCAGGCAACGTGTGCCAGGCGCCAGTGAGGTGGCCAGTGCCAGTGCACCCAGAGGTCTATGGCCTGCACTGCGCACACCCGGCCACGCTTTCTGCTCACCTGGGATGCTTTGCAGCAGCCGCGTGTGGTCACTCCACGTCTCGGCATGTGATGGGCTGACAGATCTGGCTCTATGAGAATGTTCTAGGCCAGACTCTAAGGGAAATGACTAAACAGACTCCATTTTTCTCTGAGACTCCATGTTATGTGAGAAATAAGCTTCTCCCATGGGAACACCCCACCTCTGTGCCCATTATCAGTTACGTGGTGTGACATGTTTAATAATATACAATGGCAACTCCTATGTAGTAAAAATTGCTCTCCTTTGACCTCTATTGCTCTTAACCAATGTACCATGTAAACGGTAATTGTGTGGATGTTAGCAACCATTCTTTAGTTTGTACCTAGGTAAGGGTCATTTTGACCCACTTCCCCCTCTGTCGATGATCTCATGATGTTAGTTTGTAGCAACCATTCTTTAGTTTGTACCTAGGTGAGGGTCATTTTGACCCACTTCCCCCTCTGTTGATGATCTCATGATGTTAGTTTGTAATTCTGAATCAAGGCAACAGACACTTATGATTGATGTGATTTTTGGTATAAGAACCCCTACAACCCTGTGGTCGGGGCTGTTCTCCCAATAGCCATTTTTGGGGCATTGTGTGAGACAGTCAGCTGGCCAGCTTAATAAAGACTCTCAAATTTGGACTTCTCAGTGGTGATCGGTCTGTTCTTAAGTTGCGCCCCATAACAGGCAGACAGCACTGGGTAACGGGAGACCTCGAGAGACTTGGGACTGATGCCTGTGGATGGCCCTGGTACGGGCACTTGAGTCAGCCGGCAGCACTGGGCAGCGACAAGCCAGTCATACTGAGGACACTGCCTGGGTTTCACCAAACCCACCGGCCAGCTGCCCAGCAATTGGTGCTGCAGTGCAGTACAGAGACCAAGATGGGTGGGGGCCTGGTCACCCCGGTTAGTTTAGGCACCTTGGGGTTTACATGGGCACAAGAGAAGGTCCTCCCCACTGTACTGCCCAGCGCATGACACCTGCTCTGAGCAAGGTGAGTCCCCTTGCCGGGCGTGATGGCACACCGGCAATCCCAGCAGCTTAGGAGGCTGAGGCAGGAGGATCGCAAGCTCAAGTCAGCCTCAGCAACTTAGCCAGGCCCCAATGACTCAGCGAGACCTCTCTCTAAATAAAATACAAAAAAAGGGCCTGGGGATCGGCTCAATGTCTAAGCACCCCTGGATTCACTCCCTGGTACCAAAAAAATTTTAAAAAGATGGGGCCCTCTGCAGTGGGCATGGTCACCTCTGCATTCCTCCCAGCAAGTGACCTGGTGGGGTGAGTCACTTCTGAAGCACACTCACGTGGCCTGCCTAGTGACCGCCACCTGGGGTGCTTACGCTGGCCAAGAACTGACCCAGGCAGGAGGCGGTGACGTTGTTGATGTCCCAGATGTCGGTGCCACTGTCCCCACTCTCTGAAAGCCCAGGCACGCCTGGTCCCGCCCCTCCTTCTAGAGCAGATGCCAAGTGGCAGGTGTGGCTCCTGGGGGGACCGACCGCCATTCACGTCCACAAGCCTGTTCTCCATCTCCTCGTGCCCGGGCCTCTACTCTCTGTCCACTCTGTTGCAAGCCTCTCCAGCTGCCTCCTGGGCAATGTGCCACCCTGCAGAAGAGAGGATGCGTGGGGTTTTCAGAGCAGGGTGGACGGTGTGGTTCTACCTGACCTGACCACAGCCATCTCGAGCCCTAGCCCCCTGCTCACCCCAGAAACCATCGTCAGTTTTTCCTGCAGTTTGCCAGCAAACTGAGACACAAGAGCCACTGGAGTGTGGAGCTGCACAACCAGACCTGCTCGGGGACACACTGGATCTTTGACAAGCCAGACGCATTTCAGCCAGGACGAAATCACTTCTGTCCTAACGCATAAATAGGCCCCTCTTTCTGACCAAATTGCAGGGATTCAAGAGTCTTTCTGCCACCCAGGAACACCTTCTGCCAACAAGTCCCCAGCGAGCTGCCCCCTGCGCAATCCTGTCTGCCCGTCTCTCTGGGTTCTCAACACCTGGGTCCTGTCCTGGCCCAGGCGGACTGGGCTGTTCCAGAAGAGTTCACGTGCTAGGTCCTTCAGTTTCTCCGCCCAAGTGGGCCAGGAAGGAAGGGAAGGGCCGCCTACACTGACATCTCCATCTGAGCTCACTCCTGTGATTCCTGCGAACCAGGCACCACACCCGCCCACTTCTAGGGAACTGGCCAGGACACCCTGGGTCCAGCCAGCCAGGCCCCAGAGGACACAGGCGGATTTAAGGCCTTCCAGGAGCCCCCAGGCATTCGGTGTGGGCCCGAGCAGAGGAGAGCCAGCGGGCCGGGGAGAGTTGGGGACAGTCACCGTCAGCAGGTGGTTGGCAGGAGGAAGGTTCAATCCACCCCGCCTCCTGGCCCCAGGTAAGAGCAGCATTCTCCCCTGCCCCTGCAGGCCCCTGGCCCTGCCTGGCTCTCAGAGGGATGCTGGGGGCTTGGAGGATATCCTCTGGGAAGGACCTCAGGGCAGGCAGGGCAGGAGGCAGCCAGGGCTGCTTCGGAAAGACAGAACAGGGCCTCTGTTCATGCGACCATGAGGTCCCAACCTGGGACCTGCATCTTCTTGTCAACCCTCTGCACCCATCTCCACCCCACACCTCCACAGCTCCCCACCAGCCTGGCCCCTCCCTTAGGACCCACATGGCAGGCTGCTGAGCTCCTTGGTGCACTTGGGGAAACTGAGACCCAGCAGGGCAGAGTCTCATCTGTGTATCACCATGTGACGCCAGAGTCCAGCTGAGGTCATGGACTCTGGCCCTGCAGTATAGGCTCAGAGATCCAGCCACTGTCCTGTGAGAGGCCAGGCCAGGCCAGGATGCCCAGGGGTGAGATGTGGAGGTGAGAGTGGACCCCAGAAACTGCAGAAGGTCCCGGGCCTGTGAGAGGAGGGTGGTCCAAGCAGAGGCTCAGCCCCAGCAATGACACCCAAGGGACCCACTGCAGGTCAGGATCCCTGGCTACTGCGGCCTCTGCTCATCTCACCTCACTGACTGTCTCTGCTTCTCTCTGTCTCTGTCTCTCTCCATCTCTCTCTCATCCCATGTATCTCTGTTTTCCTCTCTCCATCTCTGTCTCCCTGTATCTCTCTCTCTCTCTCTCTCATTCTCTCTCTCTCTCTCTCTCTCTCCCCCCTCCTCCTCCCTGAGCTAGAACAGCTGCTGCTGTGGATCCTGTGGGGCAGGGACAGTGGGGCCGCTGAGACCCTCCCTCCACTCTGCGCACATCCCCAGGGAGACATGCTCCTCAGCAGCCCTCGCTGCCCACAACCACTTGTGCCCTTTTCTCTCCTCATCCTGAGCGGCCCCGAGAAGACCCAGAGCCCTGCGACCTGCCTCTGACGTCCCTGCCTTTGACCCGAGGCTTTGGAGCGTCCCCCTGGGCAGCTCTCTTCCTGTGACCCTCGGAGACTAGCCACTGCCTGGAGTGCAGGAGGCTGGGGCCTCCCTCCACTTCCCAGCCTCCACTTCCCAGTCCCTAATGGAAGACAGAGGGAGACCCTCCACTCCTGGTCCCTGCACGTCCCCTCTGTTGAGGAACCCCGTGCAGCATGAGCTGGGCCTCTGCAGGGCTGCACTGGCCAGGGAGAGTGCGGGAATCCGCACGTTCCTCTGCCCAGCCAGGAGGGGCCAGAGACCATGCACCTGCAGCCAGGGTGAGGCCATAGGCACACCTGGCCTTGACTGGGGGCTGAGCACTGGAGGTCACAGTTGCTGGTCACACAGAGCTGCACCAGGACGACCTGACAGGCAGGACCGTGGTCAGTGCCCACTGCTCCCCACACGGTGCACACTGACACGGTGCTCAGTGCCCATCCCCCCTCACAGGCTCCTGCCCGGCGCTTGCAGAGCCAGCCGAAATGTTCGGCATCCTGAACTCCTGGAGGACGGTCAACAGTGTCCTCTTCTACCTGACCCTGGTCATCGCTGCTGGGGGGCTGCTGGGCAACGGGCTGGTGCTCTGGAACCTGGGCTTCCACATCAAGAAGGGCCCCTTCAACACCTACCTGCTGCACTTGGCCGCCGCGGACTTCCTCTTCCTCTCCTGCCAGGTGGCCTTCTCCATCGTCCAGGCCGTGCTGGGCTCCTCCCGGGACACGCTCTACTTCGTGGTCACCTTCCTGTGGTTCTCGGCAGGACTCTGGCTGCTGGCAGTCCTCAGTGCCGAGCGCTGCCTCTCCGACGTCTTCCCCTCCTGCCACCAGCACTGCCGGCCCCCGCACGCCTCCACCGGCCTCTGCGTCCTGGTCTGGGTGCTGACGCTGCCGGCCGTGCTGCTGCCCGCCAACGCCTGCGGCCTGCTGCACGAGGGCACACGCCTGCTGGCCTGCATCCGCTACCACGCCGTCAGCGTCACCTGGCTGCTGTCGCTGGCGTGCGTGGCCCTAGGGGCCTGCCTGTTGCTCTTCATCTGGGTGCACTGCTGCTCCCCCCGCCCGCGCCCCACTTTCTGCGGCATCGTCCAGGGCTCGGGGGTCCTGCTCCTCTTCTGCCGCCTGCCCTTCATCCTCTACTGGAGCCTGTGGCCGATCCTGAACTTCCTGCTGCCCATCTTCCTCCCGCTGGCCACCCTCCTGGCCTGCGTGGACAGCAGTGCCAAGCCCCTCCTGTACTTCGTTATGGGTCGGCAGCCTGGGAATCGGGAGCCGCTGCGGACAGTCCTGCAGAAGGCCCTGGGGGAGGGGTCCCAGCCGGGCGCTCGGGGGCTGTCCCTGCCCATGGGCCCCATCTAGCGGGTGGCCGGCCCTTCCACCTTGTCCCACCCCCAGAGCTGCCAGAAGGCCCTGCCCTTACACAGACCCACCCAGGACTGTGAGCAACCCAGCCCCACCGCCCAGCTCTCGCCGGGGGACCCAAGCGTGGACAGGCCAGGCCTGCAGGGTGAGGCAAGCTTCAGAATGAGGTCACAGCAGATGCGTGCTGCAGGCAAGGCCCCTCCATCCTGCCACCTGCATCCCACACAAGGAAACTGCAGTGCAGGACAGAGCCGCCCCGGGCCAGGGTGGGGCTGATGGCCTGGAGCCCCGTTGCCCTTAGGCCATGCAGCTGGTTCCTCACTAAAGTCTCATTTGACCTGCTTGTCCCCTCCCTCACCCAAGTGGGCGACCCCCAGGCCCCAGGTCCTGAGCCCCACTCCCAGCCTGCTCCAGTGAGCACACAGACCACTCCCCGCTCTCCCTCCTGGTGTCGCCAGCATGGGCCACCAGATGGCGCTGCCTACTGACCAGCGGGGCTGGCTGGGCCTCCCCGCCACTTCTCAGGAGCCTGAGGCAGCCTCAGGCAGCCTCCACTGTCTGCAGGACGCTCTGTGCAGACCCGCCTCTCCCCTCCCCGCTCTGCTCACCTGTGGCCATTCCTGGTGTCTCCCACCTCAGACGTGCCCAACCAGCTCTACCCACAGGGTCCAAGAACCAAGACAGGAAAGGAGAGAGGTGGGCTAGAAGGGCGGCCAAGGACAAAGCACTCCGTGTGTTTTCTAGTCATTTAACGGACAGGCAAACAAGGCTGGGCTGTGGCTCAGAGTGCAGCCCTTGCCTAGCACGCCCAAGGCCCCTGTTGCATCCCCAGCAAACACGAAAGCAGACCCCTCCGCGGCCATCGTGGGCACGCTCCATCCTGTAGGAAGCACCCAGGCGAGTCCTCAGCAGGCCCGCCAGCATTTCCGGTGAAAGACGGGACGGCTCCACTCGGGGTCTTCCGAGACACACCCTCGGAAAATTTCTTTCTTTCTTTTTCTGTTTTTTTTTTTTTTCTTTTGTGATTTCTTTTGGCATTCGGTCCATGCCACACCAAATCTGTTAGCAGAGTATTCACGGCTGCCTTCGCGTTCGTTGTTGGATAAAGTTGTGCTTTTCTCACTAGAAAAGTAAATGTGTTACTCCTTTGTGGGAAATTTGGAGAACGTTTAAAAAGTGGAAAGAAGCGAAACTCAGCAGCAGCCCCCACCCAGAGAATTCCCCTCTGTAGGAGTCTTGCTGCTCCTGCCGGAGGGTGGCTCTGGCCATCTCAAGTCCACCTCCAGACTGGGGACTTGGAGCTCTGTTGGTCGGTGGGCTAGGGGCGCATGGAAGACCCCCAGCCTGGGGAGGTGGGCGGCGTGGGGACAGTCTCCCTCCTTCCAACACTTCACAATAGATCCCAAGAGGGAGCGGTGGCCTCCTCCCCAGAAGTCCTGGAAATGGGATAGGGTGGGGGGCAGCTTCCGTGGTCAGTCCCAGGAATTCACTGCAGGGCCCAGCGGGGCTGTCCATCTGTGTGCCTGAGAAGACAGGTGGGCAGCCCAGCAGCTGACTGTGTCTGGGCTCATGATAAATAGCCCTGTCTAGACAGATGGGGAGCGCAGGGGCCTTGGCTCCCAGAACCTACTGCTGGGTCTGGGGGATGCAAGCCCAGGCCCAGAGAGAAGCAGCCATGTTCCTGGCCCTGAAACCCTCACAGCCAGATGGAAGGCGGGGCTGTCCTGGGGCAGGTCGGTCCAGGAGTGTGAGAGCATGGCAGGCTCCTGTCGGGGTGCCGGCTCCTGCCTGCTGGCACCTCTCTGGCGCGGTGACCTCCAATGAGTCACCTGACTGCTCAGAGCCAGATCTGAGAAGGAAGCAGGAAAGTTTCCCTTGCAGGATGATGTGGGGGAGGCCGCCACAGGGTCTGCCACGGGCTCACCTTCTGGCCAGGGTGTTGCCCTGCCCTCCTGGCTGAGCTGCAGCTGCTTCCACC
This sequence comes from Sciurus vulgaris, assembly GCF_902686455.1. Classification (NCBI taxonomy): domain Eukaryota; kingdom Metazoa; phylum Chordata; class Mammalia; order Rodentia; family Sciuridae; genus Sciurus; species Sciurus vulgaris. Next base: position 4,090,064 of record NC_136472.1, on the reverse strand, counting down.
CCTGATCTTGTCCCCCACATGATGCTGCCTGCTGGTGCCCCTGCCCTTGGTCCCATCTGCCCAACCCAGGGTCTGCTCTGTGCCTGGGGCTCCCGGCCATAGACACCCCGTCCTCTGCTCCTCTTGTACATTCTTGCCTGTCTGAGTACCCAGGGTCACCACTGTGCCCCAGCAGCCACTGCCCACAGCGGCAGGACTGAAGTCGGGCACAACATTCAGTCTTGTGTTGTCCTGCTTAGTGCTGGTGTGCCTTCCCAGAGGGCAAGCCCCCCAAGGGCACTGAGCCAGCAACCAAGTCGCCACTGTCTCCAGGGCCTGGGAAGAGGGGCCAGAGGAGTGCGTGACCCACAGATGGACAGGTGGATGGCTGGTGGCTGGGAGACAGACGGGGGACAGGGCAGAGTGGATCACTCCACCTGCAGTCCAGCTGAAGGCAAGCAGACAGGCTGGTCCTGAAGTCTGGGAGGTTCCTGGCCAGCCCACACCTGACCAATTCGGATGAGGGGTCCAGGTTTGCAGACGGCACTGCCCAGCCACCCAGGCCTGCCCTGCCCCGGGCCAACTCAGGCAGCACACTGGGTTGGTACTGGGGTGAGCCCCTGCCATGGCGGCCCCATCCCCAAGGAGCTCGATGTCTGCAGAAGGGTGCACAGAAGCCCATCAGGTGGCATTCATCCCAACTTGCCCTTGATGACCCAGTTTGTGACTGCTACCCTGGCTCTCTTCACTAGCAAGAGTTACTCCATGTTATGTAGGAAATAGGCTTCTCCCATGGGAACACCCCGCCTCTGTGCCCATCATCAGTTACGTGGTGTGACATGTTTAATAATATACAATGGCAACTCCTATGTAGTAAAGAATTGCTCTCTTTTGATCCCTATTGCTCCTAAACAATGCACCATGTGAACAGTGATTGTGTGGATGTTAGTAGCCATTCTTTAGTTTGTACCTAGGTAAGGGTCATTCTGATCCACTTCCCCCTCTATTGATGATCTCATGATATTAATGTGTAATTTTGAATCAAGGCAACAGACACTTATGATTGATGTGATTTTTGGTATAAGAACCCCTACAACCCTGTGGTCGGGGCTATTCTCCCAATAGCCATTTTTTGGGGGGCATTGTGTGAGACTGTCAGCCGGCTGGCTTAATAAAGACTCTCAAATTTAGACTTCTCAGTGGTGATCAGTCTGTTCTTAAGTTGCGCCCCATAACAATGCACAGGGCTCAGTGAGGAAGTGAGGCAGGCCAGAGATGCCCAGGGTCCAGGGAGGAAGCAAGGCAGGCCAGAGAAGCCCAGGGCCAGGGAGGAAGTGAGGCAGTCCAGAGATGCCCAGGGCCAGGGAGGAAGAGGAGGCAGGCCAGAGAAGCCAGAGATGGGCTGGGCGGCTGTGGCCACGGGGGTGGCTTTTACCCCAGGGCTCTTGGGGAGTCGCGGGTGGATCATGGGCAGAAGAGATAAACTGCCTTGGTTACGACAGCACACCAGCCATGGGGTGGGGCCAGGCCAGGCGCACAGGAAGCCGCTGCCACAATCAGAATAGAGGGCAGGCCCCTCTTGGCAGAGGTGGGAGCAGGAGGGTCTGAGAGTCCCCGTCAGCACCCGCAGCGACAGGTGAGCTCAGGAGGGACAAGGTGGTGGCCTGGACACCTTACCTGCAGGCTGACCCTTTTCACCTTCCTGTCGGTCCACACTTGACTACTAAGCTGCAGCCCCAGCATCTGGACAGGGGGCTTGGGGAAAAGACCCCACTCCTGCAAACTCACTGTTGGAGCTGCGGAGGGCCTTTGTCCTTGAGGGCCCTGGGCCTCTCCAGCAACTTCAGAGAGGCCCAGGTGGCAGGAGAGCTCAGCAGGCATCACAAGAGAGGCAGTGCTCTGGGGATGACTTCCTGGGCCAGGCCCAGCCCTCGGGTCTGATACCCAGCTTTTTTGGCGTTTGGCTGCTATTAAATGTCTCTGAACAGTTGGTCGCACTGAGCGAAGGAGATTTCACATAAATCCAAGTGTCTGGCCTCTCCTGAATGTCAGAGCTGCCAACCTGTCCCACGTCACCACCTGGCCACTCGGAGGGGCGGGCTTCCGGCGTGCATGTCCCCAGACTGTCACACCTTCTCCGCTGCTGGCCTTGTTCTAGGCCTGTCACTGCACCGCACCCTTGTCTTCTAGATGGAAGGGGAAAGCAAGCATCTCACGGGGAGCAGCCTCTGCTTCTTGTGGAAGTGACGACAACCTTCGTGTTTGAGGTGCGAGGAAACCCGCCTGCTCGGACTCCCCGCCAGGGCAGGTAGCCGCAGTCACACGGCTGGACTGAACAGCTGGAAGCAGCGGAGTGAGCCAGGGCCTCCCCCTCTTCTGACAGAGGGGTTGAGCCCCATGCCCAGGGCTCTGATGGGGACCTGCAGGGCCCAGGAGCCCATAGGCTCAGGCCTGTTGGAGACGGGCCCCTAGCCCTGTCCCCCAGACAAACACCTGGGACTTCCAGCAGGGGCTGCAGGGGGCCTGGGCAGGACTAATGGCCTGGTAAGAGCTGGCCTACAGGAGTCTGCTGCAGAGACACTGAGTAAGGACATTTGGAGGCTTCCTGTGGGGAGCCAGGCCCAGTCTCGCCAGGAGCCCAGCAGACAGATGGAGCCGTCCCTTCTGGAGCCAGTGAGGGTCTGGCAAGCCCTCATCACGAGGCTGCTCATTATTAGCACCTCATTAGGAGGCTGCTCAGCAGGCACGGGGAGGGGCCAAATCCCCTCACAGGGAAGCCTTTCCGGAGCAGACTTGAGAGGGGTCTACCCCCAGCCCTAATGCTGCCTCCCCTGCTGCTCACAGGCTCTGAAATCCCACCATTGGCATGGCACCTGCAAAATGGAGAGGAACATCAGAGCGGAGATCTGTGGGGCCAGCCCCGGCCAGAAAGCAAAAGCGGGACAAGCAGCACTTTCACCCTCTGCTGTGCAGAGGGGGTAGGACCAGCAGGCCCCCAGGAAAACACAGGGTCCATGATGCAGCCAGAGACAAGGGCCCCGCAGGGCACCCACTTATTACATCAGCATCACCATCGTGACATCATCATCACCACCACCATCACCACCATCACCACCATCACCACCACCATCACCACCACCATCACCACCATCACCACCACCATCACCACCACCATCACCACCATCACCACCACCATCACCACCACCATCACCACCATCACCACCATCACCATCACCACCACCATCACCACCATCACCACCACCATCACCACCACCACCACCATCATCACCACCATCACTACCATCACCACCAACATCACCATCATCACCACCATCATCACCACTACCATCATCACCATCATCACCATCACCACCGTCACCACCATCACCACCACTGTCACCACCATCACCACCACCATCACCACCGTCACCACCATCACCACCACCATCACCACCGTCACCACCACCATCACCACCATCATCACCACCACCATCACCACCATCACCAGCATCATCACCATCATCACCACCACCATCACCACCATCACCACCATCATCGCCACCATCACCACCACCATCACCACCATCACCACCATCATCACCATCATCACCACCATCATCACCACTACCATCATCACCATCATCACCATCACCACCGTCACCACCATCACCACCACCGTCACCACCATCACCACCACCATCACCACCGTCACCACCATCACCACCACCATCACCACCATCATCACCACCACCATCACCACCATCATCACCATCATCACCACCATCATCACCACTACCATCATCACCATCATCACCATCACCACCGTCACCACCATCACCACCACCGTCACCACCATCACCACCACCATCACCACCGTCACCACCATCACCACCACCGTCACCACCATCATCACCACCACCATCACCACCATCATCACCATCACCACCATCACCACCATCACCACCATCACCACCATCACCACCATCATCACCATCACCATCACCACCACCATCACCACCGTCACCACCATCACCACCACCATCACCACCGTCACCACCACCATCATCACCACCATCACCACCACCATCACCACCATCACCACCATCATCACCATCACCACCCCATCATCACCACTACCATCACCACCATCATCACCATCACCACCGTCACCACCATCACCACCACCGTCACCACCATCACCACCACCATCACCACCATCACCACCATCATCACCATCACCACCATCACCACCATCACCACCATCACCACCATCACCACCATCATCACCATCACCATCACCACCACCATCACCACCACCACCACCATCACCACCATCATCACCATCACCATCACCACCACCATCACCACCATCATCACCACCACCATCACCACCATCACCACCATCATCACCATCACCACCATCACCACCATCACCACCATCACCACCATCACCACCATCATCACCATCACCATCACCACCACCATCACCACACCACCACCACCAGCATCTCCATCATCACCACCATCACCACCACCACCATCACCACCACCACCATCACCATCACCACCTCCACCAGCACCACTTCCACCAGCACCACCTCCACCATCATCATCCCACCACTATCACCATTATTGTAACCATTTCACCATCATCATCACTTGTGTCACCACCATCACCATCACTACCACCACCATCACCACCACCACCATCACCATCACCACCTCCACCAGCACCACTTCCACCAGCACCACCTCCACCATCATCATCCCACCACTATCACCATTATTGTAACCATTTCACCATCATCATCACTTGTGTCACCACCATCACCATCACCACCACCACCAGCACCACCACCACCACCATCATCACCACCACCAGCACCACCACCACCACCATCATCATCCCACCACTATCACCATCATCATTATAACCATTACCATTATTACCACCACCACCACCACCACCACCACCATTATTGTAACCATTTCACCATCATCATCACTAGCATCACCATCATCACCATCACCACCACCACTTTCACTGGTCATCATCATCTTCTTCACCCTCACATCTCACCATCACCATCACCACATCACCGTCACTATTACCATCACCACCACCATCGTCCCCATCATCCACCTACTGTCTGCTGAGGAAGAAGGGGAGTAGGAGGAAGAGAGCCCTATGTCCTCCATCTCCTCGCCTCAGTTCACAGCCTTCTCTAAACCCACCCCCATCACCCTCAGTGCCCTCCTCAGTCACATGTATGCAAGAGCCTCCTCCACGGGGCAGGCTCCAGTCCTCCGGATTCAACTACAGTCCTCTAAAATCACATGCTGACGTCCGTGTCCTCAGCAGGTATGCTCACCTGTTTGAAGGCTCTGGTGAGCGTGGGGTCAGGAGCCATGTCTCCAACTTGGTACCGTCAGTATCAGGTGGATGTGCTAGGTGAGGAGGAAGGATAGAAAGGAAGGGGCTAGAGAACAATAAGGCGAGGGAGGATGAGGAATGGAGGAAGGCAGGGAGTGAGGAGGGCAAAGAGGGGAGGAAGCCAGGGAGGCAGGGAGAGAAGGAGGGGAGGGCAGAGGGAAGGAGAGGAGGTGGAGAGGCTAAGAAAGGCAGGGAGGTTGGGGTGCCTGAAGAATAGGTGGGGTTTCATTCTTGGCTCAGACTCTCAAGTTCCCTGGCTAATGAGAAGTCCCCAAGTCATGCCCAGCTAGATTAGGGGCTCCTGCCACACCCTATGGTTCTCCAAAGTAGGTTTTATGCTCTCTGCCAGAGAGAGTAAAATGTCTTCTCAATAAAAGGAAACCAAGACAACGAATGAGTCTCCTCGAGTCTTCCCTGAACGTAGACTGGCAGGTCCTCTGTTCCTCTACAAACAGAAGTCCTTCTGCTGTCCACCCTACCAAGAAGGGCATAGCAGGGGGCCAAACCCCACTCTGGTGGGCTCCCCAAACTCCAAATGCAGCAACATGTCCTGGGAAGCCGCTGTGTGGAGCTGCGTCCCAGGGACGGCCTCAGAGCTCTGACGTGAGCAAGTCCCTGCAGACGCTGTGTTGGCGGCTGAGCTGCCTGTGCCCACCAGGACATGGTGGGCGTGTCCCTGCCTCAGCCTGCCTGGGCTGCGCTGCCCCTTGTCCCCGGCAGCTGTGCACCCCCGCCATCCACCCTGCTTCCTGCTCTGGGTAGGTGGGCCACGGGCCACCATTCTGGACATCAAGAAGGTCTGTCTGGCCCGTCTCCATGGTGCTTGGGCTGCTGTCCTTTTGGCACTCTCTCTGGCTGTCAGACAGGATGGAAGATGCAGGATCTATGAGGCATTCCTGGCCCCTGGGACGCCTAGATTGCCAAGGGCCCCTAAGATGGACCAGAAGACATCTTGCACCCACTCCCCACATCTTGCCCATCGTGGAGTGGCCTCCTCTTGTCGAGCTGTCCCCCAGGTGCTCACAGGATACCAGGCTTGCTGTCTCCTGAGCATCCTCCTTCAGTGACTCAGGGCAAGCCAGTGAGCCTCACAGAGACTCAGCCTCCACCTGCGTAGGTGGAAGAGGCCACCCTCTGGGAGGGGTCCCTGAGTGGGCCAAATGGGAAAAAGAATACGGCACCAAATATCGATTAAGCACTTACTGCATGCCATGAGCTAGAGCCCACCTCCTTATGGTCACCTCCCCTGACCCCATGAGGGTGGATAAACTGAGGAGTCCCCCACCTGCAGCGCTGTCCAACAGGTGGAGTGGTTGTTCAAGCCCAGGCTAAGGCCTCCATGGTCTTCTGTTTCCTCTTCAATGTGACAAATTTGGGTAAAGGAGTGGTCCCAGTTTCATGCTGATAAGAATGTTGCGCTGGGCACCTCTCTGCAGCCCAGGGTCTTTCCACCCATGGCCCATCTCCCTGGTGCTATGAGATTTGCTGCCTAGGAATGGGCCAGCAATAGGGGTAGGTGTGCTAAGCAGATGCTGGCCCTGCCCCACATTGGCACACAGGAGGCAAAGATGCCCACATCAGAGGGCCAGTCCACATCAGAGGGCCATGAGAGGCACTGAGGTCATTATCCAACTAACTTTCTGGAAACTACCCATGAGAAGCCTTTGGGACCACCTCTTGACCCAGCTTCTGCAGGCCTCTCACTCACTACAGGTGTGGGCAAATTTGGGAAGGGTTGGGCCACACTGGACTGGGCTGGGCTGGGCTGAGCTGAACTGAGCTGAACTGGGCTGGGCTGGGCTGGGCTGAGCTGGGCTAAGCTGGACTAAGCTGGACTGAGCTGAACTGAGCTGAACTGGGCTGGGCTGGACTGAGTAGGGCTGGGCTGGGCTGGGCTGGGCTGGGCTGGGCTGGGCTGGGGCTGGGCTGAGCTGGACTGAGCTGAACTGAGCTGAACTGGGCTGGGCTGGACTGAGTAGGGCTGGGCTGGGCTGGGCTGGGGCTGGGGCTGGGGCTGGGGCTGGGCTGGGCTGGGCTGGACTGGGGCTGGGCTGAGCTGAGCTGAGCTGAGCTGGGCTGGGCTGGGCTGGGCTGGGCTGGGCTGGGCTGGGCTGGACTGGGGCTGGGCTGAGCTGGGCTGGGCTGGGCTGAGCATGGTACTGGGAGGGAGCTGGATGCTCAGGCTTTTGGAAATAACACTAGAATATAGGATGCTGGGCCAGAATTCCACGTGCCCCTAACTTGCTGTCTGATGTCAGGCTTGCCCACCCTCTTTGTGCCTCAGCTTTGCCCACCTGTCCCCAAGGAGAAAGGTCACTGAAGGTCACGGGAAGCCCGGCAGGAGGTCTTTTCATGTTTAATGATGGATGGTGTGCCTCCCCCTGCAGTCCCCAAACAAACCCGCTGCGGAGGAGCAGCGGCTCCTGGGTGTTAGGTAACACGCCAGACTGCTCGGCTCCCCACCGCAGTCGTGCCTGCAGCCAGTCTGCCTGGTGCCCAAGAGGCTGCTGCAGCCCGTCCTCCTGGGGGGGACAGCTGACCCTGGACGCGGCACATGCAGGGATGGTCGTGGGAGCCCTGGGGTGCCAGGCTCCAAGACCCTCTGGGAGTGTCGTCTCACGCAGTGAGCCCCGCTCAGCCCTGGCTGGTCGCCACCCGCAGCTGTGCAGTCCCTGCCACACCTGCGGTGGCCTGGATGACTGTTACTCCGTCGGATCAGCCCGCAGGCAGGGCTGCAGGGTCCCCACACAAAGAGCTTCCACTAGGGGGCGGGGCCGCCGGGTCTCTGCCATTGGCTGAGCAGTCCAGTGGGCGGGCACAGCCCACTAGGCAGGCACAGCCCACTGGGGCAGCAGGCTGAGCAGAAGCAGTGAAGGACCAGCCTGGAGGAGGGACCCCGCCGCCCTCATGCCCTGCTGCACGGTGAGTACTGCCCGCACAACCCAGCTGGCGTCTGAGCTCCCACCTGCCTGGGAACGGGGTCCCCTCCAAGGCCACACTGCTCTGGGGCCTTGGGTAGCTCTGGGGCCACTGTGGATGCTGGACTTGAGGTCTGGGAGCACGTGGGGAAGGGGCGGGGCCGGCTGATCTGGGGGTGCAGACCTTCAGGCCGCCTGGCGTGGCTTTCTGCTGACTCCAGAGTTCCCTGAGGGCTGACCTGGCCCGCCAGGCAGGAGCCCTGCCCTCTGCCTGCACTACGTCCAGCGCCCTCGGAGGCGGGCAGGTGAGGGCAGGCAACTGGAGTGTGCAGCAGGTTCCAGCTGCTCCGCGGGGCCCCTGCTGCATTGCACCCACAGCCCTGCCCGCTCCCCCCTCCAGGAGGCTCCTGCCACCTCAGCCACCACTCCTGCCCGGGGCGAGGGGGCCCTGCACCCTCCTCCAGCGTTGGGTGGGGACACACTTCAAAGCTGGTCAGCGTTCGCCAGGGCAGGTCCCTCCCGAGGACTCTCTTGTCTTGTCTGTGTCTGACTCTCGGCCACTTGAGAGGGGCTTGAAAGGGGCTATTTCTAAATCCTGACGGATACTGCCCAGCAGAGTGGAGGAGAGATTAGAGGATGATCAGGTGGCGAGGGAGGCTCTCCCACAGCTGTGGGTCTGGCCAAGAGCCTGGCCAGACTCTAGGGTACGGACAGCGGTCCTGGGTGCAGCCTGGGGTCAGCAGGGCCAGCTTCCCAGACCCTGAGCCTGGCCAGGCCCTCTGGGCAGACTGAGCTGCCAGGACAGTGACTGGCTCAGACGCCCCTAGAGAAGGCCGGTCCAGACCTGCGATCATGTGGTCCCTGACCCTCTGGCCAGGGCCCTGTGCTGTGTGGGCAGGACAGTGGCAGGTCTGACTCCAGGCTCCTGAGAAAGGAGAACCGGCCCGGCCTGGCTCCAGAGCTTTCCCCAAGGGCTGCGTGGGGGACACATGAGGGCCAGTGAGGCTAGACCAGGCCGGCCTCCACCTCCTTGTCTGTGAGGGAAGCTGGGGCCACCCAGCCTGCCGAGGGACAAAGCGGGCACAGGTGGGTCCCAGCTGCCTCCTCCATGTCAACTGGAATCTGAGCTCCGGGCAGTGGTGCCCACAGAAAAGCACCATGGGTGGGGTGCTCGGTGGGCCCTCCAGGTGACCAGAGGCTGGGAGGCACACCGGCAGCAGCCACTGCTGGCTCCCCGCTGGCATTTACGTAGCATGTCCTGCGACTGCATGCTCACAGAAGCCCCGCCTGGGGATTCCAGCGTCTCAGGTCCACCTGGCTTTGGGGGTTCATGGCGTATTCCTTCCTGCCAGTTGAGGCCCACCTGCTGGGGACCACTGTGCTCTGTGCGTGGACAGGAGCGTGGCTAGCAGGTGCAGCTCCCTGGAGGGGTCTTTGCGGGGTCCTGGCAGAGTGACCCAGTGCCTCCTCCAAGCAGTCTCCTGCAGAGCTCGAGGTAGCGCAGGGCAGGGCGGGGACGAGGTGCCCAGCACGTGCCCAGCACCACAGCGGGAGCATCGGGAGCCGGTGCGATCCTGGCTGAGTGGCCTTAGAGGAGCATGGAGACTCCCTGAACCTCAGTCTCCTTGTCCACAAAGTGGGAGAAGCACCGGCCCCAGACACTCAAGGGGTGCTGAGGACAGGAGGCCCTGAAAGCCTGCGCCCGTGGTTGGCCGACGTGAAATCCAGCTGCCTTGAACCAGGCATCAGTCACTGTGTTGGGATCCAGAACCGCGTGGCCCACTCCGGAAGCTGGAAGAACTAGCGGGACAAGTGTTACCACCGGGGACCCCAGCTTCTAAGGTGTGCTTAGAGCCTCGAGTTGAGACCAGGTGGTCGCCTAGGTCCCCACCGTCCTCTGCTCCACGGCTGTGGTAGGAGATGCTTGGGGTTGCTGGCAGCCTGGGGATCATGTCAAGGCCCTGCTGACCCTCTGCTCCCTGCAGTGCCTGGTTCAGGCAGCCCCGGCCAGCTCTCTGTGGCTGCCATTTCCCACTCAGCCACTCTCCATCCCCACAGCAGAGAACCCTGCTACTGGGCCTGCAGCCCCTTGTCCTCACTGCATCCCATCAAGAGCTCAGGGAGCCCGAATTCCACTAGCAGCTGCTCCTCGACTGTCTCCTGGGTCACACGGGAGTGGGGCAGAGGACAAGCAGGACCAGCCAGCGGGGCAGCCGGAGCCCCTAGAACAGCTTCCCACCCCTCCCTCCAGCTTCTTCACTCCTCCTAGGAGCCAGGGGACCCCAGGCGGCAGGTGGGCAGTGTCCTGGGGTGGCAGGCAAGCAGGGTCCATGCACTGTGGTCCAGTGAGTTCCTGGCCCGAGGTCCTCTCCAGTCTCCTGGAAGACCCTCTGGCTCTTGGGGCCTGGCCTTGCCAATTCCCAGCAGGTTTTTAGGGTCTGGTGTGTCCTGACAGGTGGGGCCGGTGAGACCCCAGCAGTCCGCACTGGCCGGGTCTGCCACAGTCTTGAAATGACAAAGGTGTCTGTAGGTGCAGTGGAGCCCAGTCAGACCCAGCCACTGGAGGGAACCAGCCTCGGGCACAGCGCGGCGAGGGTTGTGCTTGGGGACCTCAGCGCCCCCGGCCCTGGAGTTTCTCGTGATGGGTCCCTGGGTGGGCGCCTGTGGTCCTCTGCCTTGTTCTCCTGTCCATGGGATACTAGTAATGGTGGCCATCTCCCTGTTTGTGTGAGAATCATGCTGCCGTGCGGGGTGCCTGTGTCGGCCAGCGGGACCAGGTGTCACTGGACCTTTGTTAGTTTTAACGTGGCGTTTTCTACTCATCATTGGGAGCCAATAAACTGAAGCCCCGGGTATTTTGGTAGTCCTCAAAATGCACGGGACCTGGTAGCAAAATGTCCCTGGACTCCCGGATGAAGGCCCAGGCGCAGCCAGGCCCCGTCCTGACAAGATTCTCCACAAAGCAGACCTGCTCAGAGGGCTCTCCGGATGCGCCCCCTGTGCTGGGCTCTGCCCCCGGAGCTGCTGCCCCCAAGGGGTGGGATCTGCCAGCCAGCAGTGACCAGTTCTGGGTCTGAGTTGGCAGGATACCCAGAGACCAGCAGGTGACACCCAGGTGGCCCACACAGGGAGGGGATGTCCATTCTGCTCACCCCCACCCTTGCCCCTGTGTTCTGCAGGCCCCGTTGGGCTGATCCCTGCTCTCTGCTGGCCCCAGGGAGGCTGGACCCCTGTGCTGTCCCCCAGGGACTGACTCACAGTTCCTCCAGTTCCTCGACATCTCCTCCCTCTCTGGCCGGCTCCTGGCCTTGGCCAGGCGCAGAGGAGGCGAGGAGGGAGCAGCAACTGGATGGAGCCAGATCTCAAATCCTGAGTGCAGCTGCCCAGGAGGCGGGGCCGGGGAAGGCCTGAGGCCACCGGGGCCGAGGAGGAGGGTGTTGGGGAGGCAGCTGCTGGCACCCAGATGCTGCCGGGGATGGCGCACACAGGTGTCCTGTCTCTGTGGTCGGGGTCCCTGGCTGGTGAGGGCCAGTTCAAGGCTCCCTTCTCCAAGACAGAGCCCATGGTGATGGCCGGGTGGGACTCGGGGGCTGGCGGGGGTGAAGGGAGCAACTGGAAGTGGGGAGGCTTCTGGGTGCAATGGGGCTGGAGTCTGCTGGGGAGCAGGGCTTACCCTGGGGTGGGGGATAGAGGAGGCTGGCAGCCCCAAACCCAGCACCCAGGCAGCTGCCTCCCTTCACCCAGGGACTCCCCACGTGTCCCTGAGCCTGCACGGTGCAGGTGGGACACCCAGCTGCCTCATGCCCCCCCGCCACAGGTCAGGCAAGGCTGAGCCCCCATGCCTGCCTTCTCCTCATGTTCCCCAGGGCGAGGCTGGGGCAGGGACAAGGACACCCAGCTCTGCCAGCCCAAGGAGCCGGCAGGCGCCAGGGTGACCCTGAGACTCAGGACACATCCTGGGTCACCTTCTGGGCCTTGCTGACTGGCTGAGTCAGAGCCGGCCCTGGGGAGGGCAGTCTCGGTTGGCTGTGAGTCACCCTAGCCACAGGGGCACCGTCTCTCCAGACCCCTGGCCCTGGAGGCTGCGCCCCCGGCTCTCGTCCTGCTAGGGCCTCCCTGTCTGTGGCCTCCTCTCGGCTCCATCTCCAGGGCAGGAACTGAGGGCTGCCCCCCCCCCCATAGCACCAGGAGGGGGCAAAGCTGCTGCCGCTGCCCAAGGGGACAGAAAGCAGGGAGGGGCTCTCCAGGCAGCCGCCCTGCGTGCTTGCCGTCTGTCCACCGACCAGCAGCCTGGCGGAGGGACCCTTTCTGCTTTGGTTACCATGGGCTGGGTTTCCAGGGGTCCCACAGCCTGGCCTCAGGCAGCCTTGAAGTAACACTGAGCCCTGGCCGGCTGTGGGCCTGCCACCCAGAGCCCACCTGGACAGCTTGGGGCCTCCGGGGCCCCAAGCAGAGGGCCAGGCCTGTGCAGCTTCCTCCTTCAGACCGGGCCCTGCCACTGGTGCCTGCAGCTGGCCACACCCGAGGCTTCATCCCAGTGCCCTTGTCAGGGTGCAAAGGAGAGGGCAAGGCCCTGAGGCCTCCTGGCACAGACAGCCTGTCTAGCTGGCTTAGTGACCGCTCGTCCCACCCAGCCCCAGGCCTCCACCTGTGAGAGGGAGTGGCCAGCAGAGAGGAGGGGAACCACAAGGTGGGGACCATCTGCAGCCTGTTAGCTGCTCCCCACGCTGACCAGTAGCAGGGCCCTTAGGAGCCTGGCCCTGCCTGTCACCCCTCACAGGCCCCAAGACCCCAACTTAGCCTCCGGGACCTCCGGCTTTAGTCAGCTGCCCCAGATGGACTGGGCCCTCTTCTTTGGAGCGGCTCTGACTACACACCACAGCTCAGGGGCTTCGGCAACCGAGATAAACCATCTCTGACTTCTGGAGGTCCAGAGGCCAGGGCCAGGTGCAGCCCACTACTCCCTCTGTCCAGCCTCTGCTGCTGCTGGCCACCCCCAGGGCTCCCCCAAGATCCCCTGCCTCTTCATGTGACCTGCACCAGTGAGTCCGTGTCCAGACTCCCCTGTTCGTGAGGACACCAGCTGTGTTGGCCTGCGGCCTCCACCAGGACACTCCTCGCCTCTCCACGCCTGCGAAGGCCCGGTTTGCAGGCCCAGCCGCAGAACACAAGAACTCGGCCCAGTGCAGCCAGTCACAGGGCCCTGGTGGCCCCTGCCTGCGTTGCCATGGGGTGCACCTAGGGGCATGAGGACAGCTGGACCCAGCCCCTTGTCTTCCAGATGGATTCACTGGGGACACCTTCCAGGCGGCCCTCGGATCAGCGGTCCCTCGGGGCACTCGTGCTGCAACGCCCCTGCAGCAAGAGCAAAGTGAGGCCGGCAGGGTGGACGCAAGCACAGCCTGGTGGACTGGACGGCTCCCTGCCTCTGATCCTTGTGGACAATGGGCTCCAGAGAGACGTGAGTCTCAGCACAGGAGACGGAGACCTTGTCACCTCTAGAGCAGAGACCAGGGGACAGCCAGAGCCATGGCTGTGTGGGCCAGTGAGGGCAGCAGCCCACAGGCCACAGGGGCTGAAGGGGAGAGGGATGGGTGGGACTGGGGTGGGCCCTGGCCAGCAGACGGCACCTCAGCCTCACACCTCCCCCAGAATTCAGGCTGGAGGAGCCCAGGCTGGGAAGCAGAGGACGCAGGCCAGCTGCTGCCCAGCAGGTGAGCAGGGCCCACAGGCGTGCATGAGGTGACATCGCCTGCTATAGCCCCAGCCTCACACACCTGCTGGGAGACTTACGGCTGGGACCCGCTGAGAAGCCTGGGGAGCTAGGCTCCAGCCCCTGAGGAGCCAGGGGTCCTCTCCTCCCCAGGGCAATGTCCCTTCCTCCTGGCAAGGGTCAGTGTGGGGCCTTGCCGAGGACTTGGAGGGTCTTGCCTGCAGGAGGATGTGGTGTGGGAAGAGCAGGCAGGGAAAGCCAAGGTGTGCACTGTGCCCAGCTGGGGCCCAAGCACCATGCACCTGCCCACCCCAAGTGACCATGCAGGGACGGGGATCTGGGGCAACTCTGTGAGGCCAGGCTCCAGAGGTGGAGGTGGCAGTTTCAAAGGGATTAGGATGAGGAAGTTGGCTTCTCCATAAGTATGCACATGGATTCAAGATATACCCCTAGCAACCACCCACACCCTAGTATGAAGTAGGAATGCTGTTCTCACTAGCTCAAAGAAGGACTTGGGTCTGTGACTTCAGATGTGGGTCTGCAGAGGACATGAAGCACAAACAGAGCCTTGTCCTGGATTTCAGAGGGCTTGCTAAATACAGGGGTTCACGCTGTGAGTGATGCAGGAGGCCCCAGACACCCAGATGGTCCTCCAGGAGCAGCAGTGTCCACCCATCCTCATCCCTGCCACGGAACGTGATGTGCCTGGCAGCCCTAGCGTCCAGGTTCCTGCGTCACATCTGACTGAGCATGCCCACTCATGTCGGGAGTCAGGAGGCCTGGCCAAGGCAGCCTGGAGGAGAGAGGGCCCAGGTCAGGAGGCAGGGAACAGAGGTGCCCTACGCCCGGTGGGGTGAGGCCTGCCAGGTCTCCATCCTGCCCCTGCCTGCAGCCAGGAGAGTTGCCACCTGCCTGTCCCTCTTTCCTTCCTTCCTGTTTGTCAGAAAGGATCTCATGGGGCTTGGGGGTCAGAAATTGCTGAAGAGAGCCCAGAAAGAACAAAGGTGCCCAGTGGGAAAGTGGGGCTGGTGTGGGCCTGGGGTCCCCTCTGGTCGTCCCTCTGCCCACGCAGTGTTGGGTGTACCTGGAAGGTGGAGCGGAGCCAGTCCTCCCGAGGCTGGTCCTTTTCCCCGACGTCCAAGCCCCCATCTTACTCCCAATATAAATCTCCAGCCACCTCCTCCTCCCTGGGCTGCAGGTCCCTGCTGGGTCTCCAGAGGAAGAGGGGGCTCCCCCAGATTCCCTGGCAGGACTTCCCTCACGTGCCCTTGAACCCCTGGGTCACCCTGGTGTGGAGCTGGAGTCCTGGCAGCGTGGAGTGGGGTCACGTCCTCACGGCTCTTTGCTCCAATGGGCTGTTTACAAGATGGCCCGGCCTGGGTGTGCGTGCCAGGGGGACATGAACCCACACCCGCTTCTCAAGGGACAGCAGCCAACTCCAGCCAACAGTGACCTTCCGGAGGGCCAGGAGGGCTGACCCGCCCCTCCCTCCAGCTCCCATTCCACAGCCCTATTTGGCATCTGGGCCGCCGGGTCCTGCCGCACTGCATGAGCCGCCCTGGGCTGAGTCCCTGTGACTCCCCTGCCTGGTCCGGGGGTTTCCAGTGGCCCCAAGGGAACCGAAACCATCCTGGTTCAAGGACATGAACTCCTAGGGCCTGGGCCTCTCCTGCCCACCACCAGCTGTGGAGGAGTCTAGGGCGGACAGGGAGACCCTCTCCCTGCCCCCTGGAGGCACGCAACTGGCCTGGCTCAAGGGCACTGCCTGGAAAGGAAGGGGCCTTGCAAAGCACAGGACTGAGTGACCCAACTGGCAGTGGGTGGCAGAAGTGACCACAGGAGGGTCCATCTGGCCATCCACGCAGAACTGACCACCGCTGGCCCACGTGCTCAAGGCCTTTGGGGTCTGGCTGTCGAGCCACGTCTCGCGCCCTGGGAGGTAGGTGTCCTGGGGCAGGAGGCTCACTGTGGTGTGCACGTCTGCACCCCATGGTGACTACCATGGCACACTGCTGAGCATCTCATGTCCACACACTACCCAGGACAACCACAAAACCAGGCTGACAGAGGAAAGTGCCAAGGACCACGGCCATGGAGGCCCCTCTGCCTTCACAGACCTTCCCCCGAGTCCTCTGGTCTCTGTGGGACAGGGGGCCCTCCAAGTGCTCACAGTCCCCAGGATGTGGAGGACAGGCCAGCCTGGGGCCTGTGCCCCCTTTACTCCACGATCACACACAATTTTGGGAGCAGATCCAGAGGGCTTCCAGGAGGAGGCGGGGCCCAGTGTGGAAGGAGCAGGCTCCTGAGGAGAGCGCAGCGAGTACAGGCTGGCCCGCCGTGGTTCAGAGGGTGTCAGGTCCAGGGGGACGTGGAGGACGTGCTTCCTGCCACTGAGCCTTTGCCCCTAAACATCCTCGGCGCACACCGGGCATCATGGTAGAAGCCGCAGTTTGCAAAGAGCTCACCCCGCAGTCCAGGCTGCTCCCAGCCTCCCTCAGATCCGCTCCTCCAGGCGGACCTTCCAGAACCTTCCAGAACCTTCCCCCTCTGCTTCAGTTCCTCTCTGGAGCTAAGGCTCTTCCCCTGAGTACAAGGGTCTCCCGGAAGCTCTGTTGGAAATGCCGGTTCGCGAGCCCCTCGGGACGGCCCCAGAGCCTGCAGTCGGTGACTCCAGTCTCACAGACCTCAGGTCCTCGTCGCAGTGGCTGTTGTGACCAGTGCCTCACTGAAGTGACGCGGGTTTCCCTGCGGCAGCCTTTCTGCTGGAGCCAGAAAGCCACGCTCTCCGTCCTGAGGGCCTGGAGTCCCCGTGGACATGCAAAGGCCACGCCCGCCCACGAGGGATACTGTGACCCCGGCTGGGCCTCCTCGCCTGCTGCCCTCCTGTGGAAATTCAGAAGCAGCGCTGTCCTTAGAACCAATGAAAACGGAACGAACTCTACCCCCAGGGCCAGCGCCCCGCAGCCTCCCGCTTCAGCCTCCCAAGCAGCCAGGATCACAAGCACACACCACGGTGCCTGGCTTCCAGTTTGTTTTCATTAGTAAAAATCCTCACTGAAGAAACTCCCTGCCCTAGTCAGGCTGTGTCCCCCAGGGTCATGTGCTGGAAGCACCATCCAGGGCAGCGGCACTGGGAGGCGGGGCCTCTGGGAGGTGCTCAGGGTGCGGGGCTCTGTCGCAGGGGTGGACAAGGCCCCTGTGAAAGGCCAGAAGGAAGCAGTCAGACCTCTCTGTGTCCTTCCATTCCTCCCTCCATGGAGGACACAGGACCCTCCCTCCAGAGGACCCAGCACAGGGCTCCATCTTGGAAGCAGAGAGCAGCGTTCCCCAGACCCCAGACCCACCAGCACTTGACCTTGGACTCCAGGCTCCAGACCGTGAGAAAGGAACCTCCACTGTGGAGCTACTTGTTTTAGCAGTGCACAGACTAGACACCCCCACCTCTCCCTCCCTCAGAGGCTCGGTGCTGGAAGGTGTGGGTGCTGAAGCCATCCTCCCACCCGGCGGCAGTTCACCTGAGTGACATGGCCAGCGGGCCCCTCGCTGCACAGAGACCGGGGCCCACACTGGGATCCCTTCCCACGGAGCCTGGTTGCAGCCTCTGACTCCTCAAGAGAGCACTGCAGGCCCAGGTCTGCCTGGGGGTCCTCGAAACAGCAAGCACTGTTTCCTTGGTGCCCAGGAGACCTGGAGATGCACCCCTCGCAGCCCCCGCCACGTCCTGAGGCTCAGGCACAGCTCGGCTCGATTCGCCACATCGGGATTGCCACTTCCTGAGGTGGCATGCTGTGTCTCACTGTGGACCTGAGAGTGAGGTCTTACTGTGTGCACGCGCACGCGCACACACACACCCCACACACATGTCTGCACCGTGTCCCGGTAGCAATTCAGCAGGTCCCCTGAAGGCATGTACAAAGGGCCCTTCGGGGGTGTCAGGGCTCAGGGTAGTGTCTAAGCTCGGGGCACCTGGTTTACCAGGCTTCTCACCTGCCCGCCCTGTTGTTCCTTCACCTGTGCACACACTGGGTCAGCAGCCCATGGCCCAGGATGGCTCCCCTCAAACAAGTCTGGGATTGAGCCCCTCTTTTGCCATTGGGGCTGTGGGACCTGAGGCAAGTCACTGAACCTCTCTGAGTCTCACATCCTCATCTGCCAAGTAGCAAAGGTACCGACAGGTGACCGCCCCAGCAGACAATCACACAGGGTGCTCTCCATGGTGGCCTGTCCTTCCTGCCTCCAGGGAGCCAAGACTTGCCACTGGTCATCTTTCAGGAGCTTGGGGTCTCAGGGACAGGCCAGCAGCAGGAGGCACTGAGGACAGGGGACTCGTGGTGGCCTGTGGGTACCAGTTAACTGGACGTCAAAGTGCAGTCCTGTGTATGGGCCACAGCTCATAACATTTTAATTTCAAAGTCCTCACATAACCAAGACCGATGGCCTGGTGGCCAGCAGCACCTGGGCAGTGACAGTGACAGCAAGTCTCTGAGGTTGTGACAAGGCCACGGACAAGGGGCCAGGAAGACTCTCAGGCCCCGGGGTGGCCAAGGACCACCCCCACCCAGGCCACAATCCGAGCTCTGAGGGTCCGGCGAGGAGCCCCCTTCAGCCTCCTGAGGCTGGAACGGCCGGCTCCCTGCGGTGCGCTCGAGGCCTGCCTCACCCTCTCTAGCTGGGAGCCTCAGTGGGCTTTCCTCCCCAGCCGCCCCAGCCTCGAGCGCCGGGAGGCCCCGCCAGCTCTCACTCCTGGCTCCCGGCATGGTGAGCCACGGACAAGGGACCCAGTCAAGGCGCACACGAGCCCAGGAAGAAGCAGCCCGCGGTCAGGCACCCTGATGCTCCACAGGCAGCCATGGGGACTCAGGGCAAGGGCTCTTTCTGGGGCAGAGGCCCTGCCCACGGGTGGCAGGTGCCCTCTGGGCACTCTGGATCTGCGTCTCCCTGCTGGTCAGCAATGCAGAGCGGCTTCTCGTTTGCCTGTTGTCTGCTGCTGCGTCCTCTCTGGAGAAGTGTCCGTTGGAGACTTTTGCCCGTTGCTTGAACTGTGTCATGTGGTGTTTGGTGTCGCTCTGGACGTGGTGTCCTAGGGAGTAGGCCTGAACGTGCACCAAGGAGTCCCTGTTCACCGGGCGCCCACCCTCCCTGCTCACCGCCTGAATCTGATGACGTCCAACTTGTCTCTTTCCTCGTGTTGCCTTTGAAGCCCAGAAATCAGCGCCAGGTCTCCGCTGGCCGCTTTCCACAGTTTTGCCTCCAGCTACCATGGGTTCCGTGGGTACACTTGGCTCTGTGATCCACTTGGGGTTGATTTTTGCACCAGGTGTTGGGGAGGGGCCCAGCTTCCCTCTTTGGCATGTGGACGTCCAGTTCTCCCAGTGCGGTTTGTGGAGGGACCGGCCTTCACACTGAATGGCCTTGGCACTGTGTCGAAAGTCAATTGACTGCAAGCACCAGGGTTCACTCTGGGCTCGCTGCTCCGTCCACGGCCTGCGCATCTTTCTTGTGCCAGCACCCACCGCCTCGGTGATGGCAGCTCGTAGTGAGGTTCGGAATCAGGGAGTGGGGGGCCTCCAGCTCTGCCTTGGCTAAGCGGGTCCTCGAGCTTCCAGGTGGGTTTCAGGCTGGGTCTTTCTGCTTCTGTGAAAACGGCATCAGGGTCTTGGCAGGGATGACTGTCGTTGCTTTGGGTCCTCCTGATGTCTGAATGGGCAACTCTGCTCTACCCAGGCCCCTCCCACTGCAAACCAGGCACCTGTCTAAAGTGAGAGGCCCCCGCAAAGCAGAGGGTCCACTCCAAGAGTCCAGCTCTGTGCTGCCCATTCAGCTGCCACGGGCCACATGGGGCCATTTAAATTGATACTTAAATTCACTACATCTCAGCTCCTCCTCCCACCAGCCACATCCCAAGTCCTCAGAAACAGTACCTAGCTGGTGTCCGCTGTGTGCAGCTTATAGGACGTTGTCACCGTTCCAGAAAGTTCTGCTGGATGATGCTATTCTAGTCCTAAGTTGTAAGAGGCCAGAAATGCAGTGTAAAAATCCTAAATTTTGACATTTACAGGTCCTCAATGGGATGAGACGTTTCCATGAAACAGGGCCTCGAATAGCCACAAAGCTCCCCAGGGTCAGCTGGGGACAGGTGGAGTTACGGTTCTGCCCCTGGAAGCAAGGAGGACAGCAAACGCTGGTGCTGCCCAGCAGGGCTCTCTCTGGACCTCACCTCCCACTGGAAGCAGGTCAAGGACAGGAGCCGCAGGGCCCAGAAAGGACAATTTACCCCATGCTGGTTCTGCCCTCATAAAGGCCATTCCTCAGGACCACCCTTGTCCCTCTGCCCTCAGTGGGTGAGTGAGTGAGGGCCGGGTCTCCTGTGGCAGAGAGATGGGACCTGGGGACACAGGGAGGTGTGCATCCTGTGCTGCCCTGCCACCTAGCCCTGCAGACTGGCCCCAGGCCCCAACCATGCTCCCCTTCCTGACTGGCCAGCAGGACACAAAGTCCACTGTGGGGCTCATCGTTCAGCCTGTCCCCTGACACACCAGCGCCTGGCCACCTGGACCCCTCTGTATACCTGGGCCTAGGGATGGGCCAGGCTCTGAGCCAGGATCTGCCTCTGTCCAGGGGACCCCCCTCACCCCGCCCAGGACAGCACCGGAGTCATCGCCCTGCCAGACACTCACTTTCAGAGACTCAGAAGGTGCCCACTGGCCCTGCTGGTCAGCTCCTGCCTATCCTGGGACCTGCGGGCAGCCAGCAGAGGCCTGCAGCACGCGACCTTCTACTCGGCAGCTTCCTGCCTGAGCTCCCGGCTCCCACCACCCTCAGCCGATGACCATGTCCCGGAGCTAGAGCTCCAGAGGGCTTGGGGCCCCCGGCCACCCTGACAGCCAGGCCCCTGCGCTACAGGACCGCGGGTGGCTCTGGGAAGGTCCCGCTGACCAGTGCCCCTGGGCCTCCTCAGAGCATCTCCAACCTGCCTCTGGTTCCCAGTCAGAGGCCCTGGGCACGTGCCTCCTCTGCATGGACGCACAATCTGCACGGGCTTCCCTTCAGACGGCCACTGTCACTCACAGGTCCTTCACCGTCCCATGGACACGTTTTCCTCTCATGGCTCTGACCTGCGGTCACCCTTTCCGTGTGTAGCTGTTAGTTCCACAAGCCAGGTGCCGCCAGGTGCCACCACATCAAGCTGCAGGATGTGCCCACACTCCAAGGCCTGCCGGAGGCTCTGTGGGTGACCCTCCAGGCCCTCCCCTGCCCCTGCACATCTGGCCTGCCAGGTCCTGCACCTTCACCTCTGGGTCAGGCCTGTTTTCTGGCGAGTTGGTCTGCGTGGGGTCGGCAGCTGCAACCTCACTGCTGAATGGTTGTCCTTTCTACACTGAATCGCATCTTTGTCAGGAATCAACACACTGTGCTTCCCCGGACGCTGCTCTGTCCAGCAATTGGCGTGCTTCTTTCTGCCAATGCTGATACCACAGCGTCCCGCTCGCCGCAGCTGGGGTGGGGGGCGGCCGGGAGTCAAGGGTGGGAGCTGTCCAGCTTCACTCTTTTTCAAAATCACGTTTGTTTGCCGTTCTGTGTGGATTTCAGATTCAGCTTGTCCTTCTCCATCCCCAAATCCTGCCCGGACGTTGACTGGGGACTGTCTTGAATGTCTTGATGGGTGGGGGAACCAGAATCCTCAGCAGTACTGGGCGCGCCTGTTCATGTCACCTCGAGCTCTCCATTAGTGAGGTCTCACTTGACCTCCACGTTTGCACTTTAAGCAAATGGATGCTTTAGCTATTTCGTTAGATTAAACTCAAGTGTCTCCTGGGCTCTGGTGCTAGTTTAACATATTATTACAGGGTTTTTGAATTTTAATTTACAAGCATCTGATGCTAGTGCATAAAAACACAAGTGATCTTTGTGCCTGGCCTGTGTGCCAGGAGCGTAAAGGAGCTCAATGTGCGTAGAAGCTTCCGCAGCTTGACTTTTCCTTCAGGATGCTTGCCGTGGGTACGTGTGACGTCTGCCGACAGCGAGGTTATCCCCTCGTTCCCCATGCCTTGCCTTTCCTTGGCCCCACTGAGACCCCGAGGACCCAGCATGCTGTGGGACAGCAGAGGTGGCAGTGGACACCTTGACTGGCCCCTCCTGACAGAGAAAGCTTGGCACCTCTGCCGTGGTGTGGCTGCAGGTGTCCCTAGGTGCCCTTCCTCTTGAGGAAGTCTCCTGTACCGTACGGGTTTCCTGGGGGTGGGGATCCCGTCTGCCTTTGCTGCATCCATGGAGATGAGCTATGGTTTTCCGTCTGTCCTCTGGTAAATGATGTCGAGGGGCTCCAGACGCTGGACCAGCCCTGCTTGCTGCTGCAGATCACCTGCTCAAGCCAGATGGCCCATGTTCCACACGGCTAGGGTTCCACTTGCCGACAGCTCGTTGAGGACTTTGCCTCTACGTGCCTGGGGATGGTGGTGGGTAGTTTGACTTCCACTCTCGAAGCACCTGCCTTGCCAAAGGCACAGGCAACACTCACTAAGGGGAAGGACACAGCAGGCTCACAGCAGCCTCGGGGCCACACTGCATGTGTGACCACATTGCAGATAATGATGAGTGTCAAAACAGAAAGTTCGTCCCATCCATTCCCCAGGGGGCCTCAGCACACCCCAGAGCTGGGTTGGCACTTACCATCGGAAGCCAGAGGAAACTGAGGCACTGCAGGCGAAAAGCATGCAGCTCAGGTCAGAACCAGGTAGCACCTGCCTGCTGTCCAGGGCCCTGTGGCCTCCACAGCTTTGACCAGAAACCTCCCTCTCATCCTAGGGCCACAGGCATGGGTGGAGGTCAGTTTTGTCCACCCCAAAACACACCCGAACAAACCCTTCTCCTGCTCCGCCCCCTTCAAGTGTCCTAAAATGAGGCTGGAGCGCCAGATCCGTCCTCCAGACTCCCTGCCTCCATTCGTGCTCCTCTAGGAGACCATGATTCCTTCTCAGAAACCCCCAGGTGGTCTTCATCACACTGAAATCAAACCAAATCCCACAGGTGCCCCGGGAAGCTCTCTGCGACAGCCCCTGCCTGCTCCCTGCTGGCCACACCGGCCTCTGGCTCTTCTCTGAGCATGCGAAGCTCACAGCTTCCTTCACCTGGGTAGCTGGGCTCCCTTGGTGGACGGGGCTCACAGGGACCAGAGGTCCCGCTCAGTGTCAGACCCTCAGAAAGTCCTCCCTAGACACCTCCCAGAGAGCCCCCTGCTCCCTCCTCGTCCCTTCCAGACTGGCTTTTCTCCTAGCATGGGGGCTGCGTTCACGCTCTTTCCTGGGAGACTGTGAGTGCCTGCGGGCTTGGCCCTGTGGGTCACATTGACGGCCCACACCTGGAATGCCACCTGCTCTCTCACAGCGTCCCCTAAATAGCCAATGGTGGGGAGGAAGCTTGGTGGGCCAGGGCACTGGCCCAGGGAGGGAGCAGAGCGCACAGCTGCCGCCTGCCCGGCCCTGCCACCTCATTGCCCCCGCAGGCCTGCCCACCCCAGGCAAGCTGCGGTCCCAGTACTCTGGTGGCCGAGGTGATGGACCAGCATTCACCTGGTGCCACATCATACCTGGCACTGGGGCAATTCTTCCCACAGGGCCCACCAGCCCCAAGGTAGGCACAATGCTAAGTGCCTACTTTCCAAGACAGGAGGACCAGGGCAGGGTCGGCATGGTGGTGGTATTGTAGCAACAGTAGGTGGTATTGTAGTGGTGGTAGAAATGGTGGTGATGGTAGTGGTGATAATGGTGATGGTGATGGTGGTGATGGTGATGGTGATGGTGGTGGTGGTGATGGTGGTGGTGATGGTGGTGATGGTGGTGGTGATGGTGATGATGGTGATGGTGGTGGTGATGGTGATGGTGGTGGTGGTGATGGTGGTGGTGGTGGCGGTGATGGTGGTGGTGGTGGCGGTGATGGTGGTGGTGGTGGTGGTGGCGATGGTGGTGGTGGTGATGGTGGTGGTGGTGGTGATGATGGTGGTGGTGGTGGCGGTGATGGCGGTGATGGTGGCGGTGATGGTGGTGGTGGTGGCGGTGGTGGTGGTGGTGATGGTGGTGGTGGTGGCGGTGATGGTGGTGGTGGTGGTGGTGATGGTGGTGGTGGTGGTGGTGGTGGTGGTGATGGTGGTGGTGATGGTGGTGATGGTGGTGGTGGTGGTGGTGATGGTGATGGTGGTGGTGGTGGTGGTGATGGTGGTGGTGGTGGTGGTGATGGTGGTGGTGATGGTGTTGATGGTGGTGATGGTGGTGGTGATGGTGGTGGTGGTGGTGGTGGTGGTGGTGATGGTGGCGGTGATGGAGGTGATGGTGGTGATGGTGGTGGTGATGGTGATGGTGGTGGTGGTGGTGGTGGTGATGGTGGTGGTGGTGATGGTGATGGTGATGATGGTGATGGTGGTGGTGATGGGGATGGGGATGGGGATGGGGATAGTGTTAGAGGAACAGGTGAGGATGACAAAGCCTAGATTCACACATGTTCTGACCCCAGAGCCCAAGCACAGCATACTGGGATCTTTTTACTCTGCCTTCAGCATCCTTTCCATATGAGGCTTTCAACCTATTGGCCTTGTGTTCCTTTTGTTATTTATTTACTTATTTGTTTCTGTGTGTGTGTGTGGTGCTAGACATTGAACCCAAGGTTTTGTGCAGGCTTGGTACCACTGAACCCCCCCCCAGCCCTTTTTAAATTTCATTTTGAGATAGCACCTCACTAAGTTGCCCAGGCTGGGCTCCAACTCGCAATCCTCCTACCTCAGCCTCCCAGTGGTTGGGATCACAGACGTGCCCCACCAAACCCATCTCCTTTACACTCTTTTTTTTTTTTTTTTTTTTTTTGCGGTGCTGGGGATCGAACCCAGGGCTTTGTGCTTGCAAGACAAGCACTCTACCAACTGAGCTATCTCCCCAGCCACCCTGTACCACCCCTCCCCAACCGCCAGCTCCTCCAGTGCACCCTGGGGGCCAGGAGGCCCCCAGTGCCTGCAGCAGACACAGCCCTACAAGCCCAGGTGACAGGTGAGGTGACAGTTCAACTTCTGAAACCCAGCTTTCAAGCTGAATGCTGCTCCTGGCCCAGAAGAGATGCCAAAGGGAAGTGGGCAGGCCCAGCACCCCCCAGATCCACAGCCTGCCACCAACAGCTCCCCAGAGGGGCCAGTCCTGCCCAGAGTAGCCGCCAGTCAGCACTTGGGACCTCTGGACATTTCTGCAAAGCAGGGCCACAGCTGAGGCCCCTGCCCCTGGTCATCCCCTCCAAGGCCAGGGTCTACAACTGTGTGGGCATTTTCAGCATAGCCAATGCCACTCTGCAGGGATCCCGCAGGGCCGGCCACCCAGCCTCCCTTTGAGTCCCTATAAATAGACCCTTCTCAGGTGGGGGTCCAGAGCTGTCACCAAGAGCAGCGGGAAACTCCCACGGTGGATATGCCTGAACCGGGGTCAGGTGTGTCTTCCTGGAGGATGGGCGGTGTGTGTGGAGAGCCAGTGAACCACCCAGGCTACACGCCTGTCTGGAGGCCCCAGCTCCGCAGCATCAGGCAGGGAGGGAGAGTCTGCGCCTATTCTGCAGGTTCCCCAGGGAACCGCCAGGGCCGCCGCTCCCCTCAGTCCCACACGGGGCCTGTGACTCAGTCCAGGAGGACACCACCACAGGGTCTCCCTGGGGAGAGGATGCAGAACATGTGTGGGGACACAGGGCCCCTCTACACCTCCCAGCATGGCCCCTCCCCTACTGGGATCCAGGGGAGGCAGAGACTCTGTGCCCTCCATGGCCCACAGCCAAAAGTGGCTGCTGGCAGCTCTGTTGAGCTGGGAAGGCCCGAGGCTGAGTCCAGGCTGCCCTTCCCCATTGCCCCAGCAGGAGGGGTGGAGGGGAGCCGTCTCCAACGGCCTGGGCACCAGCCTGCCTCCGGGCCTGCCTCCGCCACTCCCAGCTACTTGGCCAGGAGCTCTGGGGAGGATGAGGCGGGTGATGCCTGTAAACGGGAGGACACTGCGCCAGGCCCCTGCTGGGCCATCAGCAGGCCCTAGTTTCCATGTTTACTATCCTGCTCCAGAGACGCTGTGGGGCTCTAAATCTCCCTCAGGCCTCACCACCTGTGGGGAAGTGCTCCTCTCCACCCAGGTAAGGAAACGAGACTCCGAGGGAAGGGTCCCAGAGCAGGGGCACTCGGGAGGACAGGGAGGACTGCTGGGCCTAGCCTCAACTCTGGATACCCACTAATGCCCAGCGTGACAACCCATTAGGAATCAGGGGCCTGCCTCGGGCCAGTAGCACCTCCCACTATTTCGGCCTCAGTTTCCTCATCTGTGAAGTTATTGCTGCCTGAGATGGACACAGCACTAGTAAGCCAAGGAGTGGACGCACCTCCCAGGTACTTGGCTTAGACTCTGGGTCCCTTGTGGACCACACTCAGGCACTGCTGGCTCCTGCAGGGGGACAGAACCACAAGGAAGGCACCTTCTCTGAAATGGACCAGTCACTTTCCAACCTGTCCTGGCCACCCAAGCCCTTTTCTGGAGAGAGGGGGTCAGTGCAGAGGGAGGGGCCGGGCCTCCATGGGGCCTCCTCTCTGGGCCTGTGGTCTCCGTCACTCACCAGGCAGCACAATATGGTGCATGGTGCAGAGCAGACACTCCTGACTCCCTGTGAGGCCTGGATGTTCTCACCTGCTGGGACCTGGTTTCCCATTGACAAAGTGGAGCTGACCGTGGCTGAATCTGCCTCGCAGGGCTGTTGGGTGGGTAAAATGAACCAGGAGTGTCTGACGTGACAAGGTGCCCGCACGGCACGGCACGGCTCCCATTAACCCCTGGGAGGCACCAGAGAGCTGGTGAGAGGCACCGAACCTGGGCAGGGAGGGGGGCCCATCAGCAGGAGGTCTTGGGGGCTCCTGTGACCCCAACAGACTGACTGCCCAGAACAAAGGAGCAGTCCCAAGGGCAAGGGTTTCCTGAGTAGTCCTCCAGCTCAGCACACCAGCACCTGGAGCCCACGGGGACTCCTGAGCATCACAGAGCATGGAGCAGTGTCTCTGGCCTCTGCCCACTTGATGCCAACAGCACCCAGCCAACACTGCCTGCAGACATGGCCCAATGCCACCTCAAGTCAGGAGGCAAAGTCGCCCCAGCTGAGGGCCGCTATTCAGACTTGGCTTGCTCAGGGTAAAAGCCTCCATATTTGCGAAGGCATTTTAAAAAATCTTGATGATCACAAACAGCCGTCTGAACGACAGTTCAGAACTGGTGGGCTGGGCGGTGCTGACCATCCCTTCCCAAGGGGCTC
Source organism: Sciurus vulgaris (assembly GCF_902686455.1). Classification (NCBI taxonomy): domain Eukaryota; kingdom Metazoa; phylum Chordata; class Mammalia; order Rodentia; family Sciuridae; genus Sciurus; species Sciurus vulgaris. Next base: position 4,062,718 of record NC_136472.1, on the reverse strand, counting down.
CCCCAGGGCAAGCGCTCACTGGGCGCTCAGAGAAGCTAGCCAGGCGCCCACTCCTCTCTTCAGCATTTGCAGAGGCGGAAACTGAGGCCCAGAGAGTTGTACGAACCTGCCCGAGGCCCACCACTCCGAGGCACTGCGCCAGAGTTGGCAGAGTCAGCCCCTGCTCTGCCGCCTCTGAGGCCTTTTGCTCTCGTTTCCTGCACAGGCCTCCATGCACACGCTGTGTCCATTTGACAGGTGAGGAAGCTGAGGCCCAGAAGGAGCAACTCACTGCCCAGTGATGGAGCCACTTTCCGGCAGCAGAAGGATTCGGACCTTCCTCTGGCCATCTCGCTGCCTCTCAAAAACCAGGCAAGAAGCAGGAGTGGGGCTTCTGGGGAGAGCCCAACAGCAGCTGTGCACCCTAAAGGACACCTGATGCCTGTCACTGAGCCTGGCAGGCAACACGCTCCTCATTTCCCGCATGGCTGTCTGGTTGCTGTCAGACTCAACCCAGTGAGGAGGTCAAACCTGGTCCAGACTCCATTCCCTAGCCCCCACCCTGGGGTCATCCTCTGGGCCCTTCCCACTCTCCACAAGTGCCTATTGACCTCTATTCACCTCAGGCATGTCCTTTCACAAAAGGTGGCCCCTATAGCCCGCATGCAGTGACTCAGGAGTCTCCCCACTGAGGCCCCTGAGACTTCCACCCTAGGGAATAGGAGCTTGTTTTCTCCCTCAATTCCCTAAGGACCCGCCCCGGCAACCACCAACTCACCAGGCTTCTGGTGGCCACGCCCAGCTTTGTGCAGAGACTTCCAAGCAGACCCACTGGTTTCCATCTGCCCTCCACCTGCAGCATGCTCAGCCCCGCCTGAAGGGCAGAGGCCACCGGCCGCATCCAGCAGGTCCCGCCATGGCTCTGAGCATCTTGTCCAAACAGTTCTGCATCCGAAGGCCTCGAAAGGTGACTATGGGTCAGGCAGGGCTACTTCCGGGGGTACGCCAGCTGGTCCAGGCACAGCCCTGCCTCCTTAACCCGCTGGTCAGCATAGGGCGAGCACGAGGCTGGTGCTGCTGCCCCCAGGGGAGATGGCCCAGATCCAACAGGGTGGGCTGGTGAGGCATGGAGGGGAAGGAACCGCCAGTTGGGGGCTGAGCCCCTGCATGCCCCTCCCCAGAGGGCTCACTGCAACTCCAGGACCTGGAAAGGCCTCACCGGGCAGCTGAATATCCAGGCTCTCCCTCTAGAGCCTGGACAGGGTGCCTTCAGAACCCCGTGATCGCCCGTCTTGGGAACACCCTGCACTTGCAAACCAGTGGAAGGAACAAACATGAAAACGTGCTGGTGGCAGCGTGCAGACTGGGAAGGAGGTTGAGATGTCCCAGACTCAGTTCGGTCCCTTCTAGGTTTCCATCTGGGAAAAGCTCCATGCCTTCCCGTCCCACCTGCATCCCAGGTTGCTGAGGAGAGGCGCTCAGCTCCCAGTGACTGAGCACTTGGGGCTGATGGTAGAGAAGGACCTGGCAGGAGGCCACAGGTGGGGACACCTGGGCACCAACCAGGAACTCACATTCACTTTAGGCCTGCAGGGGAGGGACCTAGAGGTCTCCTGCACTCTGTTCTGGAGATCTCCTGTCTGGAAGTCATTTAGAGCAACTAGAATAAGTCTTCATAGAAGAAGACTGGAGGGGTCTGGAAAGATCTAAGGATGGCAGAGAGGGGTAAGGGCAACAGGACTTAGTCCAGGGGTGACAGGTTCTTAAAGCATCCTGAGAAAGATGCAGCTGGGAACCTGGAGTGTGACAGAAGGATCCCTTTGAGCAGGAATGCAGGACAAGACAGGGGTCCTGGAGTTCTGGAGATCCTCCCGGATTCTGGTGGCTTCGAGTTTTTGGCGGGGGTGACAGTTATCTGGGCTCAGGAATGGAGAGGAGGAATCCACAGCTCTGGCAAGTGTGGGCTTGGGGTGCACATGCATCTGTGATCATGGCATTCTCCTGCGTCCCTAAACGTGAGACCCCCACAAGACTGACCCGGCTCACCACCCACCCACCCCGCCAAGCCGCTGGCCACCTTGGGCGCGGTGTCGCCACCCTCGCAGGTGCGCGTGAGCCCGGAGTACGACGCGGGAAGGGCGCGGAAAGGCCGAGCGCTCCTCGCGCGGTGCGGGCGGGCCTCGGGGTCCGCAGGGCGCCGCTCCAGCGCGGATCCGCCCGGGTTTTGCGGCCGCCGCGCCCTCCCTCCCGCCTCCTCCCTGCGCCGTTCCCTCGCTCCGCCTCGCGCGGTTGGATCAGTCCTCTGGCATTTCCTGCAGCCGGGCCGCGCCGCCAGCTGAGCCCCCGCGCCCGGCCGGCCGACCCGGCCCGGAGCACCGAGCGCTGCGCCGCACGGTAGGAGCGCGGCGGCCGGGCGGGGGCGGGCGGGGCCGGGAAGGCCGAGCGGCGCCGAGCAGGCCCGAGCCCTCCGCGGGCCGCCGGGGTGGCCGGCTCCGCGCCGCAGACCTGGGGATCCCCGGGGCGGGCGCAGCCCGGGACTCTGACAGGCGCCCGCGCGGGGAGCCTCGCCGGCGGGGCGCGGGGCGCGGGGTGCAGGAGCGCCCGGCGGCGGGTGCGGCCCTTGTGGGACCGGCGCGCCCAGCCTGGTTCCCCACTTGGCGGAGCTTAAAGGGGCCGAGGACGGCAGGCAGGGAATGGCTGGACCGCCGCAGACCCTGGGGGCCGAGGGGCTGGATCCCCAGCGCAGCCCAACCGACCGGGAGGTGTCCCGAACCAGGATCTGGGACCAGGTGTGTGGGAACCCAGCCTGGGGACTGTGTCTGGGTCTATAGAGCAAGGGGCTGCCTGGACTGTGAGCCACCACCAGGACCCCTGCCTTAGGGTCTGCTCACCACAGCCTCCTCTCCAGGCCCCTGAGCCTCTAAAGAAAAGGAGGGAGCAGGGCAGACACTGTGTGGGGCCTGAGGCTCCCATGGCCTCTTGGGCACTTGAGGATTCGGGTGGGAGGAGGGTGGAGCTGCGGGATGGGGGGTCATCAGCTCCTCCAGCTGCAGGTCCTGTCTGGGCTCCCCAGCAGCCCCCAGCCCAGACAGCTGTTTTCTGACAGAAGCTGGCTGGAGTTAGGGTTTTCAGTGCTCTTGGGGCGAGGACGGGCCCCTCCCCACCTCTGCAGGGAGAGACGGACCTCTCCACCTCTCTGCCTTCACCCACCTTGGGCAAAGCTGGGCCTGGCTTCTTGGAGTCACTGGTCACTTTTCCCTCCCTTTACTCTCTGGGGCTTACTAACTTGCCACCCTCTTGTCTACCTAAGGTGCAATTTATGTGTCTGCCTCTTTGCCCGCTACCCTGCAGAGATCCTTTTGCAGGCCAGGGGCAGAAGTAGGGGCATCAGGGCCTAGAGAAGGGGTCATAGCCTTTGGGATGGACATTACCTTCTTGGGTCTATGCACCAGGGTGGATTCAGGTCCCAGACTGAGCAGACACCTGCCTCTCTGAGGACAAGGGCAGAGCGTCTGTCTTTGCTACATTTTCACCCCCACTTCCTTGTTAATGCAGGCCCTGTTCACCCTTGAATTTGACAGGATTGGAGAGGAGCAGAAAGAGCGGGTGGGGCTTTGCAGGTGGCAGGCAGGTCAGCGGAGACCTGGGAACTAGGGAGTGGCATCTGGCTGGTCCCCTCCAAGCCTCAGGCTCTGGATCTGCAGATCCATTGTCTGTCTGCACGTGCGTGCGTGGGGCAGGGTGGTGGGCCCTTTAAAGCAAGCCCCGGGTACCAGGGAGGCAAGTGCCTCTTGTCTGTCTAGTCTGCTTTAGAAGGTGACAAGCTGTGTGCAGGTGCTCCCACCCGCAGCCTCGGGCCTTGTCTCTGCACCGCGGTTGAATGCAGCAGCGAATCCTGGGTGTCATCAGGGGCTCCTCTGCGCCCGGTGGTCTGCCTAGCCCAGAGTGGGCCAGAGGTCCCGCGGGTCCTTCAAAG